>NW_025962133.1:1901357-1920170 GCF_017589495.1 Alosa alosa | reverse complement strand
AATTTCAAAATATGTCAGATATTGTCCAAATTATTTTTTTTTAATTTCACGTCTAGACATGTGAAATGCATGAACTATGGCAAAAAAAAAAAAAAATTGGTCTGATTTTTTCCATACTTTTCAGATTTTCTTAGTTTTCACATAAGGTCCGGGGTCAGGAAAAAAAGACAGATTTTTGACAAATTTCAAAATATGTCAGATATTATCCAAATTATTTTTTATTTCCGTCTAGACATGTGAAATGCATGAACTATGGCAAAAAAAAGTGAAAAAAAAAAAATCTGATTTGATTTTTTCTACTTTTCAGATTTTCTTAGTTTTCACATAAGGTCGGGGTCAGGAAAAAAGACAGATTTTGACAAATTTCAAAATATGTCAGATATTGTCCAAATTATTTTTTTATTTCACGTCTAGACATGTTAAAATGCATGAACTATGGGAAAAAAGTGAAAAAAAATTGGTCTGATTTTTTAGACTTTTTTCAGATTTTCTTAGTTTTCACATAAGGTCCGGGGTCAGGAAAAAAGACAGATTTTGACAAATTTCAAAATATGTCAGATATTGTCCAAATTATTTTTTAATTCACGTCTAGACATGTGAAATGCATGAACTATGGCAAAAAAATTGAAAAAAAATTGGTCTGATTTTTTAGACTTTTCAGATTTTCTTAGTTTTCACATAAGGTCGGGGTCAGGAAAAAGACAGATTTTTGACAAATTTCAAAATATGTCAGATATTGTCAAATTATTTTTTTATTTCCGTCTAGACATGTGAAATGCATGAACTATGGCAAAAAAAGTGAAAAAAAATTGGTCTGATTTTTTTCGGACTTTTCAGATTTTCTTAGTTTTCACATAAGGTCGGGGTCAGGAAAAAGGCAGATTTTTGACAAATTTCAAAATATGTCAGATATTGTCCAAATTATTTTTTATTTCACGTCTAGACATGTGAAATGCATGAACTATGGCAAAAAAAGTGAAAAAAAAATTGGTCTGATTTTTTTAGGACTTTTCAGATTTTCTTAGTTTTCACATAAGGTCGGGGTCAGGAAAAAAAGACAGATTTTTGACAAATTTCAAAATATGTCAGATATTGTCCAAATTATTTTTTTTATTCACGTCTAGACATGTGAAATGCATGAACTATGGCAAAAAAAGTGAAAAAAAAAAATTGGTCTGATTTTTTTTCATACTTTTCAGATTTTCTTAGTTTTCACATAAGGTCGGGGTCAGGAAAAAAAAGACAGATTTTTGACAAATTTCAAAATATGTCAGATATTGTCCAAATTATTTTTTAATTCCGTCTAGACATGTGAAATGCATGAACTATGGCAAAAAAAAGTGAAAAAAAATTGGTCTGATTTTTCATACTTTTCAGATTTTTCTTAGTTTTCACATAAGGTCGGGGTCAGGGAAAAAAAGGCAGATTTTGACAAATTTCAAAATATGTCAGATATTGTCCAAATTATTTTTATTTCCGTCTAGACATGTGAAATGCATGAACTATGGCAAAAAAGTAAAAAAAAATTGGTCTGATTTTTTCATACTTTTCAGATTTTCTTAGTTTTCACATAAGGTCGGGGTCAGGAAAAAAAAGACAGATTTTTGACAAATTTCAAAATATGTCAGATATTGTCCAAATTATTTTTTTTATTTCCGTCTAGACATGTGAAATGCATGAACTATGGGAAAAAAAAGTAAAAAAAAAAAATGGTCTGATTTTTTCGTACTTTTCAGATTTTCTTAGTTTTCACATAAGGTCGGGGTCAGGAAAAAAAGACAGATTTTTGACAAATTTCAAAATATGTCAGATATTGTCCAAATTATTTTTTTATTTCACGTCTAGACATGTGAAATGCATGAACTATGGCAAAAAAAGTGAAAAAAAAAAATTGGTCTGATTTTTTTTCATACTTTTCAGATTTTCTTAGTTTTCACATAAGGTCGGGGTCAGGAAAAAAAGACAGATTTTGACAAATTTCAAAATATGTCAGATATTGTCCAAATTATTTTTTATTTCCGTCTAGACATGTGAAATGCATGAACTATGGAAAAAATAGTGAAAAAAAATTGGTCTGATTTTTTTTTACTTTTCAGATTTTCTTAGTTTTCACATAAGGTCGGGGTCAGGAAAAAAGGCAGATTTTTGACAAATTTCAAAATATGTCAGATATTGTCAAATTATTTTTTATTCACGTCTAGACATGTTAAATGCATGAACTATGGCAAAAAAAGTAAAAAAAAAAATTGGTCTGATTTTTTTTTACTTTTCAGATTTTCTTAGTTTTCACATAAGGTCGGGGTCAGGAAAAAAGGCAGATTTTTTGACAAATTTCAAAATATGTCAGATATTGTCCAAATTATTTTTTTTTTCACGTCTAGACATGTGAAATGCATGAACTATGGCAAAAAAAGTGAAAAAAAAAAAATTGGTCTGATTTTTTTTCATACTTTTCAGATTTTTCTTAGTTTTCACATAAGGTCGGGGTCAGGAAAAAAAAGACAGATTTTTTGACAAATTTCAAAATATGTCAGATATTGTCAAATTATTTTTTTATTTCCGTCTAGACATGTGAAATGCATGAACTATGGGAAAAATAGTGAAAAAAAATTGGTCTGATTTTTTTTAGTACTTTTCAGATTTTCTTAGTTTTCACATAAGGTCGGGGTCAGGAAAAAAGGCAGATTTTTGACAAATTTCAAAATATGTCAGATATTGTCCAAATTATTTTTTATTCCGTCTAGACATGTGAAATGCATGAACTATGGCAAAAAAGTGAAAAAAAAATTGGTCTGATTTTTTTTTCATACTTTTTCAGATTTTCTTAGTTTTCACATAAGGTCCGGGGTCAGGAAAAAAGACAGATTTTTGACAAATTTCAAAATATGTCAGATATTGTCAAATTATTTTTTATTCCGTCTAGACATGTAAAATGCATGAACTATGGCAAAAAATTAAAGAAAAAAAATTGGTCTGATTTTTTCATACTACTTTTCAGATTTTCTTAGTTTTCACATAAGGTCGGGGTCAGGAAAAAGACAGATTTTTGACAAATTTCAAAATATGTCAGATATTGTCAAATTATTTTTTTTTCACGTCTAGACATGTGAAATGCATGAACTATGGCAAAAAAAAGTGAAAAAAAATTGGTGTGATTTTTTTGTACTTTTCAGATTTTCTTAGTTTTCACATAAGGTCGGGGTCAGGAAAAAAGGCAGATTTTTGACAAATTTCAAAATATGTCAGATATTGTCCAAATTATTTTTTTATTCACGTCTAGACATGTGAAATGCATGAACTATGGCAAAAAAAGTGAAAAAAAATTGGTCTGATTTTTTTCATACTTTTCAGATTTTCTTAGTTTTCACATAAGGTCGGGAAAAAAGACAGATTTTTGACAAATTTCAAAATATGTCAGATATTGTCCAAATTATTTTTTTATTCCGTCTAGACATGTGAAATGCATGAAATATGGGAAAAAAAGTGAAAAAAAATTGGTCTGATTTTTTTTTACTTTTCAGATTTTCTTAGTTTTCACATAAGGTCGGGGTCAGGAAAAAAGGCAGATTTTTTGACAAATTTCAAAATATGTCAGATATTGTCCAAATTATTTTTTTATTTCACGTCTAGACATGTGAAATGCATGAACTATGGCAAAAAAAGTGAAAAAAAATTGGTCTGATTTTTTTTTTACTTTTCAGATTTTCTTAGTTTTCACATAAAGGTCGGGGTCAGGAAAAAAGGCAGATTTTTGACAAATTTCAAAATATGTCAGATATTGTCAAATTATTTTTTATTTCCGCGTCTAGACATGTGAAATGCATGAACTATGGGAAAAAAGTGAAAAAAAATTGGTCTGATTTTTTTTCATACTTTTCAGATTTTCTTAGTTTTCACATAAGGTCGGGGTCAGGAAAAAGACAGATTTTTGACAAATTTCAAAATATGTCAGATATTGTCAAATTATTTTTTTTTCAAATGCGTCTAGACATGTGAAATGCATGAACTATGGAAAAAAAAGTGAAAAAAATTGGTCTGATTTTTTTCATACTTTTCAGATTTTCTTAGTTTTCACATAAAGGTCCGGGGTCAGGAAAAAGACAGATTTTTGACAAATTTCAAAATATGTCAGATATTGTCCAAATTATTTTTTTTTCACGTCTAGACATGTGAAATGCATGAACTATGGGAAAAAAAAGTGAAAAAAATTGGTCTGATTTTTTTTAGTACTTTTCAGATTTTCTTAGTTTTCACATAAGGTCGGGGTCAGGAAAAAGACAGATTTTTGACAAATTTCAAAATATGTCAGATATTGTCCAAATTATTTTTTTATTCCGTCTAGACATGTGAAATGCATGAACTATGGGAAAAAAAAAGTGAAAAAATTGGTCTGATTTTTTTCATACTTTTCAGATTTTCTTAGTTTTCACATAAGGTCGGGGGTCAGGAAAAAAAGACAGATTTTTGACAAATTTCAAAATATGTCAGATATTGTCCAAATTATTTTTTTATTTCCGTCTAGACATGTGAAATGCATGAACTATGGAAAAAAGTGAAAAAAAAATTGGTCTGATTTTTTTCATACTTTTCAGATTTTCTTAGTTTTCACATAAGGTCGGGGTCAGGAAAAAGGCAGATTTTTGACAAATTTCAAAATATGTCAGATATTGTCCAAATTATTTTTTATTCCGTCTAGACATGTGAAATGCATGAACTATGGCAAAAAATAGTGAAAAAAAATTGGTCTGATTTTTTTCATACTTTTCAGATTTTCTTAGTTTTCACATAAGGTCGGGGTCAGGAAAAAAACAGATTTTTGACAAATTTCAAAATATGTCAGATATTGTCCAAATTATTTTTTTTATTTCACGTCTAGACATGTGAAATGCATGAACTATGGGAAAAAAGTGAAAAAAATGTCTGATTTTTTTTTCAAAATTAGGTTAAATACTTTTCAGATTTTCTTAGTTTTCACATAAGGTCCGGGTCAGGAAAAAAGGCAGATTTTTGACAAATTTCAAAATATGTCAGATATTGTCCAAATTATTTTTTATTCACGTCTAGACATGTTAAATGCATGAACTATGGGAAAAAAGTAAAAAAAAATTGGTCTGATTTTTTTCGTACTTTTCAGATTTTCTTAGTTTTCACATAAGGTCCGGGGTCAGGAAAAAAGGCAGATTTTTGACAAATTTCAAAATATGTCAGATATTGTCCAAATTATTTTTTTTATTTCACGTCTAGACATGTGAAATGCATGAACTATGGCAAAAAAAGTGAAAAAAATTGGTCTGATTTTTTTCATACTTTTCAGATTTTCTTAGTTTTCACATAAGGTCCGGGGTCAGGAAAAAAGACAGATTTTTGACAAATTTCAAAATATGTCAGATATTGTCCAAATTATTTTTTTTTTCCGTCTAGACATGTGAAATGCATGAACTATATGGGAAAAAAGTGAAAAAAATTGGTCTGATTTTTTTCATACTTTTCAGATTTTCTTAGTTTTCACATAAGGTCCGGGGTCAGGAAAAAAGACAGATTTTTGACAAATTTCAAAATATGTCAGATATTGTCCAAATTATTTTTTTATTCACGTCTAGACATGTGAAATGCATGAACTATGGGAAAAAAGTGAAAAAATTGGTCTGATTTTTTTCCATACTTTTCAGATTTTCTTAGTTTTCACATAAGGTCGGGGGTCAGGGAAAAAGACAGATTTTTGACAAATTTCAAAATATGTCAGATATTGTCCAAATTATTTTTTTTTTTCACGTCTAGACATGTGAAATGCATGAACTATGGAAAAAAAGTGAAAAAAAATTGGTCTGATTTTTTTTACTTTTCAGATTTTCTTAGTTTTCACATAAGGTCCGGGGTCAGGAAAAAAACAGATTTTTGACAAATTTCAAAATATGTCAGATATTGTCCAAATTATTTTTTTATTTCACGTCTAGACATGTGAAATGCATGAACTATGGGAAAAAAAGTGAAAAAAAAATTGGTCTGATTTTTTTCATACTTTTCAGATTTTCTTAGTTTTCACATAAGGTCCGGGGTCAGGAAAAAAAGACAGATTTTTGACAAATTTCAAAATATGTCAGATATTGTCCAAATTATTTTTTTATTTCCGTCTAGACATGTGAAATGCATGAACTATGGAAAAAAAAAAGAAAAAAAAATTGGTCTGATTTTTTTTACTTTTTCAGATTTTCTTAGTTTTCACATAAGGTCCGGGTCAGGAAAAAAGACAGATTTTTGACAAATTTCAAAATATGTCAGATATTGTCCAAATTATTTTTTTATTTCCGTCTAGACATGTGAAATGCATGAACTATGGGAAAAAAGTGTGAAAAAAAATTGGTCTGATTTTTTTCTTGCTTTTTCAGATTTTCTTAGTTTTCACATAAGGTCGGGGTCAGGAAAAAAGACAGATTTTTTGACAAATTTCAAAATATGTCAGATATTGTCCAAATTATTTTTTATTCCGCGTCTAGACATGTGAAATGCATGAACTATGGGAAAAAAAGTGAAAAAAATTGGTCTGATTTTTTTTATACTTTTCAGATTTTCTTAGTTTTCACATAAGGTCCGGGGTCAGGAAAAAAAGGCAGATTTTTGACAAATTTCAAAATATGTCAGATATTGTCAAATTATTTTTTTTTTTCACGTCTAGACATGTGAAATGCATGAACTATGGAAAAAAAAGTGAAAAAAAAATTGGTCTGATTTTTTTCATTACTTTTCAGATTTTCTTAGTTTTCACATAAGGTCGGGGTCAGGAAAAAAAGACAGATTTTTGACAAATTTCAAAATATGTCAGATATTGTCAAATTATTTTTTTTTTCACGTCTAGACATGTGAAATGCATGAACTATGGGAAAAAAAAAATTGAAAAAAAAAATTGGTCTGATTTTTTTTACTTTTTCAGATTTTCTTAGTTTTTCATAAGGTCGGGGGTCAGGAAAAAAAGACAGATTTTTGACAAATTTCAAAATATGTCAGATATTGTCCAAATTATTTTTTTTATTTCCGTCTAGACATGTGAAATGCATGAACTATGGCAAAAAAAAAAAAAAAAATTGGTCTGATTTTTTTTTTACTTTTCAGATTTTCTTAGTTTTCACATAAGGTCGGGGTCAGGAAAAAAGGCAGATTTTTTGACAAATTTCAAAATATGTCAGATATTGTCCAAATTATTTTTTTTATTTCCGTCTAGACATGTGAAATGCATGAACTATGGAAAAAAGTGAAAAAAAAAATTGGTCTGATTTTTTCATACTTTTCAGATTTTCTTAGTTTTCACATAAGGTCCGGGGTCAGGAAAAAAGACAGATTTTTGACAAATTTCAAAATATGTCAGATATTGTCCAAATTATTTTTTATTTCACGTCTAGACATGTGAAATGCATGAACTATGGCAAAAAAAGTGAAAAAAATTGGTCTGATTTTTTTTCATACTTTTCAGATTTTCTTAGTTTTCACATAAGGTCCGGGGTCAGGAAAAAAAGACAGATTTTTGACAAATTTCAAAATATGTCAGATATTGTCCAAATTATTTTTTTATTCACGTCTAGACATGTGAAATGCATGAACTATGGAAAAAAAAGTGAAAAAAAATTGTCTGATTTTTTCAGACTTTTCAGATTTTCTTAGTTTTCACATAAGGTCCGGGGTCAGGAAAAAAGACAGATTTTTGACAAATTTTAAAATATGTCAGATATTGTCAAAATTATTTTTTTTATTTCCGTCTAGACATGTGAAATGCATGAACTATGGAAAAAAAAGTGAAAAAAAAATTGGTCTGATTTTTTTTCGTTACTTTTCAGATTTTCTTAGTTTTCACATAAGGTCGGGGTCAGGAAAAAAGGCAGATTTTTGACAAATTTCAAAATATGTCAGATATTGTCCAAATTATTTTTTATTCACGTCTAGACATGTGAAATGCATGAACTATGGCAAAAAAAGTGAAAAAAAATTGGTCTGATTTTTTTCGTACTTTTCAGATTTTCTTAGTTTTCACATAAGGTCCGGGGTCAGGAAAAAAGACAGATTTTTGACAAATTTCAAAATATGTCAGATATTGTCCAAATTATTTTTTATTTCACGTCTAGACATGTGAAATGCATGAACTATGGCAAAAAAAAGTGAAAAAAAAATTGGTCTGATTTTTTTCATTACTTTTCAGATTTTCTTAGTTTTCACATAAGGTCGGGGTCAGGAAAAAAGGCAGATTTTTGACAAATTTCAAAATATGTCAGATATTGTCAAATTATTTTTTTTTTTCACGTCTAGACATGTGAAATGCATGAACTATGGCAAAAAAAAGTGAAAAAAAAATTGGTCTGATTTTTTTTCATACTTTTCAGATTTTCTTAGTTTTTTTCACATAAGGTCGGGGTCAGGAAAAAGACAGATTTTTGACAAATTTCAAAATATGTCAGATATTGTCCAAATTATTTTTTATTTCCGTCTAGACATGTGAAATGCATGAACTATGGCAAAAAAAACCTGAAAAAAATTGGTGTGATTTTTTTTTTTACTTTTCAGATTTTCTTAGTTTTCACATAAGGTCCGGGGTCAGGAAAAAAAAGGCAGATTTTTGACAAATTTCAAAATATGTCAGATATTGTCCAAATTATTTTTTATTCCGCGTCTAGACATGTTAAATGCATGAACTATGGGAAAAAAAGTAAAAAAAATTGGTCTGATTTTTTTTCATACTTTTCAGATTTTCTTAGTTTTCACATAAGGTCCGGGGTCAGGAAAAAAGACAGATTTTTGACAAATTTCAAAATATGTCAGATATTGTCCAAATTATTTTTTATTTCACGTCTAGACATGTGAAATGCATGAACTATGGAAAAAATAGTGAAAAAGAATTGTCTGATTTTTTTTGTTACTTTTCAGATTTTCTTAGTTTTCACATAAGGTCGGGGTCAGGAAAAAAGGCAGATTTTTGACA
This sequence comes from Alosa alosa, assembly GCF_017589495.1. Classification (NCBI taxonomy): domain Eukaryota; kingdom Metazoa; phylum Chordata; class Actinopteri; order Clupeiformes; family Clupeidae; genus Alosa; species Alosa alosa. Next base: position 1,911,208 of record NW_025962133.1, on the reverse strand, counting down.
AATTTCAAAATATGTCAGATATTGTCCAAATTATTTTTTTTTTCACGTCTAGACATGTTAAATGCATGAACTATGGGAAAAAAAGTTAAAAAAAATTGGTCTGATTTTTTTCGTACTTTTCAGATTTTCTTAGTTTTCACATAAGGTCAGGGGTCAGGAAAAAAAGACAGATTTTTGACAAATTTCAAAATATGTCAGATATTGTCCAAATTATTTTTTATTTCACGTCTAGACATGTGAAATGCATGAACTATGGAAAAAAAAGTGAAAAAAAATTGTCTGATTTTTTTTCATACTTTTTTTCAGATTTTCTTAGTTTTCACATAAGGTCGGGGTCAGGAAAAAAGGCAGATTTTTGACAAATTTCAAAATATGTCAGATATTGTCCAAATTATTTTTTAATTCACGTCTAGACATGTGAAATGCATGAACTATGGCAAAAAAAAGTGAAAAAAATTGGTCTGATTTTTTTCATACTTTTCAGATTTTCTTAGTTTTCACATAAGGTCCGGGGTCAGGAAAAAAGACAGATTTTTGACAAATTTCAAAATATGTCAGATATTGTCCAAATTAATTTTTTTATTCACGTCTAGACATGTGAAATGCATGAACTATGGAAAAAAAAGTGAAAAAAAATTGTCTGATTTTTTTCATACTTTTCAGATTTTCTTAGTTTTCACATAAGGTCCGGGGTCAGGAAAAAAGACAGATTTTTGACAAATTTCAAAATATGTCAGATATTGTCCAAATTATTTTTTTATTTCACGTCTAGACATGTGAAATGCATGAACTATGGGAAAAAAGTAAAAAAAAAATTGGTCTGATTTTTTTCGTACTTTTCAGATTTTCTTAGTTTTCACATAAGGTCCGGGGTCAGGAAAAAAGGCAGATTTTTGAAAAATTTCAAAATATGTCAGATAATGTCCAAATTATTTTTTATTTCACGTCTAGACATGTGAAATGCATGAACTATGGCAAAAAAAGTGAAAAAAATTGGTCTGATTTTTTTCATACTTTTCAGATTTTCTTAGTTTTCACATAAGGTGCGGGGATCAGGAAAAAAAGACAGATTTTTGACAAATTTCAAAATATGTCAGATATTGTCCAAATTATTTTTTATTTCACGTCTAGACATGTGAAATGCATGAACTATGGCAAAAAAACCTGAAAAAAAATTGGTGTGATTTTTGCGTACTTTTCAGATTTTTTTAGTTTTCACATAAGGTCCGGGTCAGGAAAAAAGGCAGATTTTTGACAAATTTCAAAATATGTCAGATGTTGTCCAAATTATTTTTTTATTCACGTCTAGACATGTTAAATGCATGAACTATGGGAAAAAAAGAAAAAAAAAATTGGTCTGATTTTTTTCGTACTTTTCAGATTTTCTTAGTTTTCACATAAGGTCCGGGGTCAGGAAAAAAGACAGATTTTTGACAAATTTCAAAATGTGTCAGATATTGTCCAAATTATTTTTTAATTCACGTCTAGACATTTGAAATGCATGATCTATGGCAAAAAAAGTGAAAAAAAATTGTCTGATTTTTTTCGTACTTTTCAGATTTTCTTAGTTTTCACATAAGGTCCGGGGTCAGGAAAAAAGGCAGATTTTTGACAAATTTCAAAATATGTCAGATATTGTCCAAATTATTTTTTATTTCACGTCTAGACATGTTAAATGCATGAACTATGGGAAAAAAGTTAAAAAAAATTGGTCTGATTTTTTTCGTACTTTTCAGATTTTCTTAGTTTTCACATAAGGTCCGGGGTCAAGAAAAAAGACAGATTTTTGACAAATTTCAAAATATGTCAGATATTGTCCAAATTATTTTTTATTTCACGTCTAGACATGTGAAATGCATGAACTATGGAAAAAATAGTGAAAAAGAATTGTCTGATTTTTTTCGTACTTTTCAGATTTTCTTAGTTTTCACATAAGGTCCGGGGTCAGGAAAAAAGGCAGATTTTTGACAAATTTCAAAATATGTCAGATATTGTCCAAATTATTTTTTAATTCACGTCTAGACATGTGAAATGCATGAACTATGGAAAAAAAAGTGAAAAAAAATTGGTGTGATTTTTTCATACTTTTCAGATTTTCTTAGTTTTCACATAAGGTCCGGGGTCAGGAAAAAAGACAGATTTTTGACAAATTTCAAAATATGTCAGATATTGTCCAAATTATTTTTTTTTATTTCCGTCTAGACATGTGAAATGCATGAACTATGGAAAAAATAGTGAAAAAAAAAATTGTCTGATTTTTTTTCATACTTTTCAGATTTTCTTAGTTTTCACATAAGGTCCGGGGTCAGGAAAAAAGACAGATTTTTGACAAATTTCAAAATCTGTTAGATATTGTCCAAATTATTTTTTTATTCACGTCTAGACATGTGAAATGCATGAACTATGGAAAAAATAGTGAAAAAAATTGGTCTTATTTTTTTCGTACTTTTCAGATTTTCTTAGTTTTCACATAAGGTCCGGGGTCAGGAAAAAAGACAGATTTTGACAAATTTCAAAATGTGTCAGATATTGTCCAAATTATTTTTTTAATTCACGTCTAGACATTTGAAATGCATGATCTATGGCAAAAAAAGTGAAAAAAAATTGTCTGATTTTTTTCGTACTTTTCAGATTTTCTTAGTTTTCACATAAGGTCCGGGGTCAGGAAAAAAGGCAGATTTTTGACAAATTTCAAAATATGTCAGATATTGTCCAAATTATTTTTTTATTTCACGTCTAGACATGTTAAATGCATGAACTATGGGAAAAAAGTTAAAAAAATTGGTCTGATTTTTTTCGTACTTTTCAGATTTTCTTAGTTTTCACATAAGGTCCGGGGTCAAGAAAAAAGACAGATTTTTGACAAATTTAAAAATATGTCAGATATTGTCCAAATTATTTTTTATTTCACGTCTAGACATGTGAAATGCATGAACTATGGAAAAAAAAGTGAAAAAAATTGTCTGATTTTTTTTTTTTTTTCAGATTTTCTTAGTTTTCACATAAGGTCCGGGGTCAGGAAAAAAAGGCAGATTTTTGACAAATTTCAAAATATGTCAGATATTGTCCAAATTATTTTTTTATTTCACGTCTAGACATGTGAAATGCATGAACTATGGAAAAAAAAGTGAAAAAAAATTGGTGTGATTTTTTCGTACTTTTCAGATTTTCTTAGTTTTCACATAAGGTCCGGGGTCAGGAAAAAAGACAGATTTTTGACAAATTTCAAAATATGTCAGATATTGTCCAAATTATTTTTTATTTCACGTCTAGACATGTGAAATGCATGAACTATGGAAAAAAAAGTGAAAAAAAATTGTCTGATTTTTTTCGTACTTTTCAGATTTTCTTAGTTTTCACATAAGGTCCGGGGTCAGGAAAAAAGACAGATTTTTGACAAATTTCAAAATCTGTTAGATATTGTCCAAATTATTTTTTTATTCACGTCTAGACATGTGAAATGCATGAACTATGGAAAAAAAAAGTGAAAAAAAAATTGTCTGATTTTTTTCGTACTTTTCAGATTTTCTTAGTTTTCACATAAGGTCCGGGGTCAGGAAAAAAGACAGATTTTGACAAATTTCAAAATATGTCAGATATTGTCCAAATTATTTTTTATTTCACGTCTAGACATGTGAAATGCATGAACTATGGAAAAAATAGTGAAAAAGAATTGTCTGATTTTTTTCGTACTTTTCAGATTTTCTTAGTTTTCACATAAGTTCCGGGGTCAGGAAAAAAGGCAGATTTTTGACAAATTTCAAAATATGTCAGATATTGTCCAAATTATTTCTTATTTCACGTCTACACATGTGAAATGCATGAACTATGGAAAAAAAAGTGAAAAAAAAATTGGTCTGATTTTTTTTTCATACTTTTCAGATTTTCTTAGTTTTCACATAAGGTCCGGGGTCAGGAAAAAGACAGATTTTTGACAAATTTCAAAATATGTCAGATATTTTCCAAATTATTTTTTATTTCACGCCTAGACATGTGAAATGCATGAACTATGGGAAAAAAAGTGAAAAAAAAATTGGTCTGATTTTTTTTCATACTTTTTTCAGATTTTCTTAGTTTTCACAAAAGGTCCGGGGTCAGGAAAAAGGCAGATTTTTGACAAATTTCAAAATATGTCAGATATTGTCCAAATTATTTTTTATTTCACGTCTAGACATGTGAAATGCATGAACTATGGCAAAAAAACGAAAAAAAATTGGTGTGATTTTTTTCATACTTTTCAGATTTTCTTAGTTTTCACATAAGGTCCGGGGTCAGGAAAAAAGACAGATTTTTGACAAATTTCAAAATATGTCAGATATTTTCCAAATTAATTTTTTATTCACGTCTAGACATGTGAAATGCATGAACTATGGCAAAAAAAGTGAAAAAAAATTGTCTGATTTTTTTTCACTTTTCAGATTTTCTTAGTTTTCACATAAGGTCCGGGGTCAGGAAAAAAGACAGATTTTTGACAAATTTCAAAATATGTCAGATATTTTCCAAATTATTTTTTATTTCACGTCTAGACATGTGAAATGCATGAACTATGGGAAAAAAGTGAAAAAAAAATTGGTCTGATTTTTTTCGTACTTTTCAGATTTTCTTAGTTTTCACATAAGGTCCGGGGTCAGGAAAAAAGAGCAGATTTTTGACAAATTTCAAAATATGTCAGATATTGTCCAAATTATTTTTTATTTTACGTCCTAGACATGTTAAATGCATGAACTATGGGAAAAAAGTTAAAAAAAAATTGGTCTGATTTTTTCGTACTTTTCAGATTTTCTTAGTTTTCACATAAGGTCCGGGGTCAAGAAAAAAGACAGATTTTTGACAAATTTAAAAATATGTCAGATATTTTCCAAATTATTTTTTTTTCACGCCTAGACATGTGAAATGCATGAACTATGGGAAAAAGTTAAAAAAAAATTGGTCTGATTTTTTTCAGACTTTTCAGATTTTCTTAGTTTTCACATAAGGTCCGGGGTCAGGAAAAAGGCAGATTTTTGACAAATTTAAAATATGTCAGATATTGTCCAAATTATTTTTTATTTCACGCCTAGACATGTGAAATGCATGAACTATGGCAAAAAAACGTGAAAAAAAATTGGTGTGATTTTTTCATACTTTTCAGATTTTCTTAGTTTTCACATAAGGTCCGGGGTCAGGAAAAAAGGCAGATTTTTGACAAATTTCAAAATATGTCAGATATTGTCCAAATTATTTTTTAATTCACGTCTAGACATGTGAAATGCATGAACTATGGCAAAAAAACGTGAAAAAAAATTGGTGTGATTTTTTTCGTACTTTTCAGATTTTCTTAGTTTTCACATAAGGTCCGGGGTCAGGAAAAAAGACAGATTTTTGACAAATTTCAAAATATGTCAGATATTTTCCAAATTAATTTTTTATTCACGTCTAGACATGTGAAATGCATGAACTATGGAAAAAATAGTGAAAAAGAATTGTCTGATTTTTTTCGTACTTTTCAGATTTTCTTAGTTTTCACATAAGGTCCGGGGTCAGGAAAAAAGACAGATTTTTGACAAATTTCAAAATATGTCAGATATTTTCCAAATTATTTTTTATTTCACGTCTAGACATGTGAAATGCATGAACTATGGGAAAAAAAGTGAAAAAAAATTGGTCTGATTTTTTTCGTACTTTTCAGATTTTCTTAGTTTTCACATAAGGTCCGGGGTCAGGAAAAAAGGCAGATTTTTGACAAATTTCAAAATATGTCAGATATTGTCCAAATTATTTTTTATTTTACGTCTAGACATGTTAAATGCATGAACTATGGGAAAAAAGTTAAAAAAAATTGGTCTGATTTTTTTCGTACTTTTCAGATTTTCTTAGTTTTCACATAAGGTCCGGGGTCAAGAAAAAAGACAGATTTTTGACAAATTTAAAAATATGTCAGATATTTTCCAAATTATTTTTTATTTCACGTCTAGACATGTGAAATGCATGAACTATGGGAAAAAAGTTAAAAAAAATTGGTCTGATTTTTTTTCAGACTTTTTTCAGATTTTCTTAGTTTTCACATAAGGTCCGGGGTCAGGAAAAAAGGCAGATTTTTGACAAATTTAAAAATATGTCAGATATTGTCCAAATTATTTTTTAATTCACGTCTAGACATGTGAAATGCATGAACTATGGCAAAAAAACGTGAAAAAAAATTGGTGTGATTTTTTCATACTTTTCAGATTTTCTTAGTTTTCACATAAGGTCCGGGGTCAGGAAAAAAGACAGATTTTTGACAAATTTCAAAATATGTCAGATATTTTCCAAATTAATTTTTTATTTCACGTCTAGACATGTGAAATGCATGAACTATGGGAAAAAAAAGTGAAAAAAAAATTGGTCTGATTTTTTTCGTACTTTTCAGATTTTCTTAGTTTTCACATAAGGTCCGGGGTCAGGAAAAAAGGCAGATTTTTGACAAATTTCAAAATATGTCAGATATTTTCCAAATTATTTTTTATTTCACGTCTAGACATGTGAAATGCATGAACTATGGGAAAAAAAAAAGTGAAAAAATTGGTCTGATTTTTTTCAGACTTTTCAGATTTTCTTAGTTTTCACATAAGGTCCGGGGTCAGGAAAAAGGCAGATTTTTGACAAATTTCAAAATATGTCAGATATTGTCCAAATTATTTTTTATTTCACGCCTAGACATGTTAAATGCATGAACTTTGGGAAAAAAAAAAAAAAAAAATTGGTCTGATTTTTTTCGTACTTTTCAGATTTTCTTAGTTTTCACATAAGGTCCGGGGTCAAGAAAAAAGACAGATTTTTGACAAATTTCAAAATATGTCAGATATTGTCCAAATTATTTTTTATTTCACGTCTAGACATGTGAAATGCATGAACTATGGCAAAAAAACGTGAAAAGAAATTGGTGTGATTTTTTCATACTTTTCAGATTTTCTTAGTTTTCACATAAGGTCCGGGGTCAGGAAAAAAGACAGATTTTTGACAAATTTCAAAATATGTCAGATATTTTCCAAATTATTTTTTATTTCACGTCTAGACATGTGAAATGCATGAACTATGGGAAAAAAAAAAGTGTGAAAAAAAATTGGTCTGATTTTTTTTTTTAACTTTTTCAGATTTTCTTAGTTTTCACATAAGGTCCGGGGTCAGGAAAAAAAGGCAGATTTTTGACAAATTTCAAAATATGTCAGATATTTTCCAAATTATTTTTATTTCACGCCTAGACATGTGAAATGCATGAACTATGGGAAAAAAGTGAAAAAAAATTGGTCTGATTTTTTTTCAGACTTTTCAGATTTTCTTAGTTTTCACATAAGGTCCGGGGTCAGGAAAAAAAGCAGATTTTTGACAAATTTCAAAATATGTCAGATATTGTCCAAATTATTTTTTATTTCACGCCTAGACATGTTAAATGCATGAACTTTGGGAAAAAGTTAAAAAAATTGGTCTGATTTTTTTTTCAGTTACTTTTCAGATTTTCTTAGTTTTCACATAAGGTCCGAGTCAAGAAAAAAAGACAGATTTTTGACAAATTTAAAAATATGTCAGATATTGTCCAAATTATTTTTATTTCACGCCTAGACATGTGAAATGCATGAACTATGGAAAAAATAGTGAAAAAAAATTGTCTGATTTTTTTTTCGACTTTTCAGATTTTCTTAGTTTTCACATAAGGTCCGGGGTCAAGAAAAAAGACAGATTTTTGACAAATTTCAAAATATGTCAGATATAGTCCAAATTATTTTTTATTTCATGTCTAGACATGTGAAATGCATGAACTATGGCAAAAAAAAAGTGAAAAAAAAATGGTCTGATTTTTTTTCATACTTTTCAGATTTTCTTAGTTTTCACAAAAGGTCCGGGGGCAGGAAAAAAGACAGATTTTTGACAAATTTCAAAATATGTCAGATATTTTCCAAATTATTTTTTATTTCACGTCTAGACATGTTGCATGAACTATGGGAAAAAAGTAAAAAAAAAAATGGTCTGATTTTTTTTCATACTTTTCAGATTTTCTTAGTTTTCACATAAGGTCCGGGTCAAGAAAAAAAGACAGATTTTTGAAAAATTTAAAAAATATGTCAGATATGGTCCAAATTATTTTTTTTTTCACGCCTAGACATGTGAAATGCATGAACTATGGAAAAAATAGTGAAAAAAAAATTGTCTGATTTTTTTCAGTACTTTTCAGATTTTCTTAGTTTTCACATAAGGTCCGGGGTCAGGAAAAAAAGGCAGATTTTTGACAAATTTCAAAATATGTCAGATATTGTCCAAATTATTTTTTAATTCACGCCTAGACATGTTAAATGCATGAACTATGGGAAAAAAAAGTAAAAAAAAATTGGTCTGATTTTTTTTTCAGTACTTTTCAGATTTTCTTAGTTTTCACATAAGGTCCGGGGTCAGGAAAAAAAGGCAGATTTTTGACAAATTTCAAAATATGTCAGATATTTTCCAAATTATTTTTATTTCACGCCTAGACATGTGAAATGCATGAACTATGGGAAAAAAAGTGAAAAAAAAAATGGTCTGATTTTTTTTCAGACTTTTCAGATTTTCTTAGTTTTCACATAAGGTCCGGGGTCAGGAAAAAAGGCAGATTTTTGACAAATTTCAAAATATGTCAGATATTGTCCAAATTATTTTTTATTTCACGTCTAGACATGTTAAATGCATGAACTTTGGGAAAAAAGTTAAAAAAAATTGGTCTGATTTTTTTCGTACTTTTCAGATTTTCTTAGTTTTCACATAAGGTCCGGGGTCAAGAAAAAAGACAGATTTTTGACAAATTTAAAAATATGTCAGATATTGTCCAAATTATTTTTTATTTCACGTCTAGACATGTGAAATGCATGAACTATGGAAAAAATAGTGAAAAAGAATTGTCTGATTTTTTTCGTACTTTTCAGATTTTCTTAGTTTTCACATAAGGTCCGGGGTCAAGAAAAAAGACAGATTTTTGACAAATTTCAAAATATGTCAGATATTGTCCAAATTATTTTTTATTTCATGTCTAGACATGTGAAATGCATGAACTATGGCAAAAAAAGTGAAAAAAATTGGTCTTATTTTTTTCATACTTTTCAGATTTTCTTAGTTTTCACATAAGGTCCGGGGTCAGGAAAAAAGACAGATTTTTGACAAATTTCAAAATATGTCAGATATTTTCCAAATTATTTTTTATTTCACGTCTAGACATGTGAAATGCATGAACTATGGGAAAAAAAGTGAAAAAAAATTGGTCTGATTTTTTTTCAGACTTTTCAGATTTTCTTAGTTTTCACATAAGGTCCGGGGTCAGGAAAAAGGCAGATTTTTTGACAAATTTCAAAATATGTCAGATATTGTCCAAATTATTTTTTATTTCACGTCTAGACATGTTAAATGCATGAACTTTGGGAAAAAAGTTAAAAAAAATTGGTCTTATTTTTTTCATACTTTTCAGATTTTCTTAGTTTTCACATAAGGTCCGGGGTCAGGAAAAAAGGCAGATTTTTGACAAATTTCAAAATATGTCAGATATTTTCCAAATTATTTTTTTATTTCACGCCTAGACATGTGAAATGCATGAACTATGGGAAAAAAAGTGAAAAAAAATTGGTCTGATTTTTTTTCGTTTTTTTCAGATTTTCTTAGTTTTCACATAAGGTCCGGGGTCAAGAAAAGACAGATTTTTGACAAATTTAAAAAATATGTCAGATATTGTCCAAATTATTTTTTATTTCACATCTAGATATGTGAAATGCATGAACTATGGAAAAAATAGTGAAAAAGAATTGTCTGATTTTTTTCGACTTTTCAGATTTTCTTAGTTTTCACATAAGGTCCGGGGTCAAGAAAAAGACAGATTT
>NW_025962133.1:1881684-1900857 GCF_017589495.1 Alosa alosa | reverse complement strand
AGACATGTGAAATGCATGAACTATGGAAAAAAATAGTGAAAAAAAATTGTCTGATTTTTTTTCATACTTTTTCAGATTTTCTTAGTTTTCACATAAGGTCCGGGGTCAGGAAAAAAAGGCAGATTTTTGACAAATTTCAAAAATATGTCGATATTGTCCAAATTATTTTTTTATTCACGTCTAGACATGTGAAATGCATGAACTATGGGAAAAAAAGTGAAAAAAAATTGGTCTGATTTTTTTCATACTTTTCAGATTTTCTTAGTTTTCACATAAGGTCCGGGTCAGAGGAAAAGGCAGATTTTTGACAAATTTCAAAATATGTCAGATATTGTCCAAATTATTTTTTTTATTCACGCCTAGACATGTGAAATGCATGAACTATGGGTAAAAAAAAGTGAAAAAAATTGGTCTGATTTTTTTCATACTTTTCAGATTTTCTTAGTTTTCACATAAGGTCCGGGTCAGGAAAAAACAGATTTTTTTTGACAAATTTCAAAAATCTGTTAGATATTGTCCAAATTATTTTTTATTTCACGCCTAGACATGTGAAATGCATGAACTATGGAAAAAAAAGTGAAAAAAATTGTCTGATTTTTTTCGACTTTTCAGATTTTTCTTAGTTTTCACATAAGGTCCGGGGTCAGGAAAAAGACAGATTTTGACAAATTTCAAAATATGTCAGATATTGTCCAAATTATTTTTTTTATTTCACGCCTAGACATGTGGAAATGCATGAACTATGGCAAAAAAACCTGAAAAAAAATTGGTCTGATTTTTTTCTGCACTTTTCAGATTTTCTTAGTTTTCACATAAGGTCCTGGGTCAGGAAAAAGACAGATTTTTTTGACAAATTTCAAAAATATGTCAGATATTGTCCAAATTATTTTTTTTCATCGCCTAGACATGTTAAATGCATGAACTATGGGAAAAAAAGTGAAAAAAAATTGGTCTGATTTTTTTTCGATACTTTTCAGATTTTCTTAGTTTTCACATAAGGTCCGGGTCAGGAAAAAGACAGATTTTGACAAATTTCAAAAAATATGTCAGATATTGTCCAAATTATTTTTATTCACGCCTAGACATGTGAAATGCATGAACTATGGCAAAAAAAGTGAAAAAAAAATTGGTCTGATTTTTTTTTCGTACTTTTCAGATTTTCTTAGTTTTCACATAAGGTCCGGGGTCAGGAAAAAAGACAGATTTTTGACAAATTTCAAAATATGTCAGATATTGTCCAAATTATTTTTTTATTCACGTCTAGACATGTGAAATGCATGAACTATGGCAAAAAAAGTGAAAAAAATTGGTCTGATTTTTTTCATACTTTTCAGATTTTCTTAGTTTTCACATAAGGTCCGGGGTCAGGAAAAAAGACAGATTTTTGACAAATTTCAAAATCTGTTAGATATTGTCCAAATTATTTTTTATTTCACGTCTAGACATGTGAAATGCATGAACTATGGAAAAAATAGTGAAAAAGAATTGTCTGATTTTTTTCGTACTTTTCAGATTTTCTTAGTTTTCACATAAGGTCCGGGGTCAGGAAAAAAGACAGATTTTTGACAAATTTCAAAATATGTCAGATATTGTCCAAATTATTTTTTTTATTCACGCCTATTCACGCCTAGACATGTTAAATGCATGAACTATGGGGGAAAAAAAAGTGAAAAAAAAATTGGTCTGATTTTTTTTCATACTTTTCAGATTTTCTTAGTTTTCACATAAGGTCCGGGTCAGGAAAAAAGACAGATTTTTGACAAATTTCAAAATATGTCAGATATTGTCCAAATTATTTTTTTTTAATTCACGCCTAGACATGTGAAATGCATGAACTATGGCAAAAAAAAGTGAAAAAAAAAATTGGTCTGATTTTTTTTTCATATTTTTTCAGATTTTCTTAGTTTTCACATAAGGTCCGGGGTCAGGAAAAAGACAGATTTTTGACAAATTTCAAAAATATGTCAGATATTGTCCAAATTATTTTTTTTATTCACGCCTAGACATGTGAAATGCATGAACTATGGAAAAAAAAAGTGAAAAAAAATTGGTCTGATTTTTTTTCATACTTTTTCAGATTTTCTTAGTTTTCACATAAGGTCCGGGGTCAGGAAAAAAACAGATTTTTGACAAATTTCAAAATATGTTAGATATTGTCCAAATTATTTTTTTTTATTCACGCCTAGACATGTGAAATGCATGAACTATGGAAAAAAAAGTGAAAAAAAAGAATTGTCTGATTTTTTTTGCATTCTTTTCAGATTTTCTTAGTTTTCACATAAGGTCCGGGTCAGGAAAAAAAGACAGATTTTTGACAAATTTCAAAAATATGTTAGATATTGTCCAAATTATTTTTTATTCACGCCTAGACATGTGAAATGCATGAACTATGGAAAAAAAAGTGAAAAAAATTGGTCTGATTTTTTCAGACTTTTCAGATTTTCTTAGTTTTCACATAAGGTCCGGGGTCAGGAAAAAAGGCAGATTTTTGACAAATTTCAAAATATGTCAGATATTGTCCAAATTATTTTTTATTTCACGTCTAGACATGTGAAATGCATGAACTATGGCAAAAACCTGAAAAAAAATTGGTCTGATTTTTTTTTTTCATTTTCTTTTCAGATTTTCTTAGTTTTCACATAAGGTCCGGGGTCAGGAAAAAAGGCAGATTTTGACAAATTTCAAAATATGTCAGATATTGTCCAAATTATTTTTTTATTCACGCCTAGACATGTGAAATGCATGAACTATGGGAAAAAAAGTAAAAAAAAAATTGGTCTGATTTTTTTTTCAGACTTTTCAGATTTTCTTAGTTTTCACATAAGGTCCGGGGTCAGGAAAAAAGACAGATTTTTGACAAATTTCAAAATATGTCAGATATTGTCCAAATTATTTTTTAATTCACGTCTAGACATGTGAAATGCATGAACTATGGCAAAAAAAAGTGAAAAAAAAAATTGTCTGATTTTTTTCAGACTTTTCAGATTTTCTTAGTTTTCACATAAGGTCCGGGGTCAGGAAAAGACAGATTTTTGACAAATTTCAAAAATATGTCAGATATTGTCCAAATTATTTTTTTATTCACGTCTAGACATGTGAAATGCATGAACTATGGAAAAAAAAGTGAAAAAAAAAATTGGTCTGATTTTTTTTCATACTTTTCAGATTTTCTTAGTTTTCACATAAGGTCCGGGGTCAGAAAAAAGACAGATTTTGACAAATTTCAAAATATGTCGATATTGTCCAAATTATTTTTTATTCACGCCTAGACATGTGAAATGCATGAACTATGGAAAAAAGTGAAAAAAATTGTCTGATTTTTTTCATACTTTTCAGATTTTCTTAGTTTTCACATAAGGTCCGGGGTCAGGAAAAAAAGCAGATTTTGACAAATTTCAAAAATATGTCAGATATTGTCCAAATTATTTTTTTATTCACGCCTAGACATGTGAAATGCATGAACTATGGTGAAAAAAAGTGAAAAAAAAAATTGGTCTGATTTTTTTCATACTTTTCAGATTTTCTTAGTTTTCACATAAGGTCCGGGTCAGGAAAAAAAAAGACAGATTTTTGACAAATTTCAAAATATGTCAGATATTGTCCAAATTATTTTTTATTTCACGCCTAGACATGTGAAATGCATGAACTATGGGGAAAAGTGAAAAAAAATTGGTCTGATTTTTTTCAGACTTTTCAGATTTTCTTAGTTTTCACATAAGGTCCGGGGTCAGGAAAAAAAGCAGATTTTGACAAATTTCAAAATATGTCAGATATTGTCCAAATTATTTTTTATTTCACGCCTAGACATGTGAAATGCATGAACTATGGGAAAAAAAAGTGAAAAAAAAAATTGGTCTGATTTTTTCATACTTTTCAGATTTTCTTAGTTTTCACATAAGGTCCGGGGTCAGGAAAAAGACAGATTTTTTGACAAATTTCAAAATATGTCAGATATTGTCCAAATTATTTTTTTTATTCACGCCTAGACATGTGAAATGCATGAACTATGGAAAAAAAAAAAAAAAAAAATTGGTCTGATTTTTTCAGACTTTTCAGATTTTCTTAGTTTTTCACATAAGGTCCGGGGTCAGGAAAAAAGACAGATTTTTGACAAATTTCAAAATATGTCAGATATTGTCCAAATTATTTTTTTATTCACGCCTAGACATGTGAAATGCATGAACTATGGTAAAAAAAAGTGAAAAAAAAAATTGGTCTGATTTTTTTTTCATACTTTTCAGATTTTCTTAGTTTTCACATAAGGTCCGGGGTCAGGAAAAAGACAGATTTTTGACAAATTTCAAAAATATGTCAGATATTGTCCAAATTATTTTTTATTCACGCCTAGACATGTGAAATGCATGAACTATGGAAAAAAAGTGAAAAAAATTGTCTGATTTTTTTTTCATACTTTTCAGATTTTCTTAGTTTTCACATAAGGTCCGGGTCAGGAAAAAAGACAGATTTTGACAAATTTCAAAAATATGTCAGATATTGTCCAAATTATTTTTTTTTTTCACGCCTAGACATGTGAAATGCATGAACTATGGTGAAAAAAAAAGTTTTTTATTCATTATTTTTTATTCACGTCTAGAAAAAAATTGGTCTGATTTTTTTCATACTTTTTTCAGATTTTCTTAGTTTTCACATAAGGTCCGGGGTCAGGAAAAAAACAGATTTTGACAAATTTCAAAATATGTCAGATATTGTCCAAATTATTTTTTTATTCACGCCTAGACATGTGAAATGCATGAACTATGGGAAAAAAAAAAAAAAAATTGGTCTGATTTTTTTTCAGACTTTTCAGATTTTCTTAGTTTTCACATAAGGTCCGGGGTCAGGAAAAACAGATTTTTGACAAATTTCAAAATATGTCAGATATTGTCCAAATTATTTTTTATTTCATCGCCTAGACATGTGAAATGCATGAACTATGGGAAAAAAAGTGAAAAAAAATTGGTCTGGTTTTTTTTTTCAGACTTTTCAGATTTTCTTTAGTTTTCACATAAGGTCCGGGGTCAGGAAAAAAAAGACAGATTTTTGACAAATTTCAAAATATGTCAGATATTGTCCAAATTATTTTTTATTCACGCCTAGACATGTGAAATGCATGAACTATGGGAAAAAAAAGTGAAAAAAAAATTGGTCTGATTTTTTTTTCGTGACTTTTCAGATTTTCTTAGTTTTCACATAAGGTCCGGGGTCAGGAAAAAAGACAGATTTTTGACAAATTTCAAAATATATGTCAGATATTGTCCAAATTATTTTTTATTTCACGCCTAGACATGTGAAATGCATGAACTATGGTAAAAAAAAAGTGAAAAAAAATTGTCTGATTTTTTTCATACTTTTCAGATTTTCTTAGTTTTCACATAAGGTCCGGGGTCAGGAAAAAAGACAGATTTTTGACAAATTTCAAAATATGTCAGATATTGTCCAAATTATTTTTTATTTCACGTCTAGACATGTGAAATGCATGAACTATGGAAAAAAAGTGAAAAAAAATTGTCTGATTTTTTTTCAGACTTTTCAGATTTTCTTAGTTTTCACATAAGGTCCGGGTCAGGAAAAAGGCAGATTTTGACAAATTTCAAAATATGTCAGATATTGTCCAAATTATTTTTATTCACGCCTAGACATGTGAAATGCATGAACTATGGCAAAAAAAACCTGAAAAAATTGGTCTGATTTTTTTCATACTTTTCAGATTTTCTTAGTTTTCACATAAGGTCCGGGTCAGGAAAAAAGACAGATTTTTGACAAATTTCAAAATATGTCAGATATTGTCCAAATTATTTTTATTTCACGCCTAGACATGTGAAATGCATGAACTATGGAAAAAGTGAAAAAAATTGGTCTGATTTTTTTTCACTTTTCAGATTTTCTTAGTTTTCACATAAGGTCCGGGTCAGGAAAAAGCAGATTTTTGACAAATTTCAAAATATGTCAGATATTGTCCAAATTATTTTTTATTTCACGTCTAGACATGTGAAATGCATGAACTATGGGAAAAAAGTAAAAAAAAATTGGTCTGATTTTTTTCGTACTTTTCAGATTTTCTTAGTTTTCACATAAGGTCCGGGGTCAGGAAAAAAGGCAGATTTTTGACAAATTTCAAAATATGTCAGATATTGTCCAAATTATTTTTTATTTTTTACGCCTAGACATGTTAAATGCATGAACTATGGGAAAAAAAAGTTAAAAAAAAAATCTGATTTTTTTTTTTCAGACTTTTCAGATTTTCTTAGTTTTCACATAAGGTCCGGGGTCAGGAAAAAAAGGCAGATTTTTGACAAATTTCAAAATATGTCAGATATTGTCCAAATTATTTTTTATTTCACGCCTAGACATGTGAAATGCATGAACTATGGAAAAAAAAAGTGAAAAAAATTGGTCTGATTTTTTTTTCATACTTTTCAGATTTTCTTAGTTTTCACATAAGGTCCGGGGTCAGGAAAAAAGACAGATTTTGACAAATTTCAAAATATGTTAGATATTGTCCAAATTATTTTTTATTTTCACGCCTAGACATGTGAAATGCATGAACTATGGAAAAAAAGTGAAAAAAATTTGTCTGATTTTTTCATACTTTTCAGATTTTCTTAGTTTTCACATAAGGTCCGGGGTCAGGAAAAGACAGATTTTTGACAAATTTCAAAATATGTCAGATATTGTCCAAATTATTTTTTTATTTCACGCCTAGACATGTGAAATGCATGAACTATGGCAAAAAAACCTGAAAAAAAATTGGTGTGATTTTTGCGTACTTTTCAGATTTTCTTAGTTTTCACATAAGGTCCGGGTCAGGAAAAAAGGCAGATTTTTGACAAATTTCAAAATATGTCAGATATTGTCCAAATTATTTTTATTTCACGCCTAGACATGTGAAATGCATGAACTATGGGGAAAAAAAAAAAAAAAAATTGGTCTGATTTTTTTTTCAGACTTTTCAGATTTTCTTAGTTTTCACATAAGGTCCGGGGTCAGGAAAAAAGACAGATTTTTGACAAATTTCAAAATATGTCAGATATTGTCCAAATTATTTTTTTTTATTCACGCCTAGACATGTGAAATGCATGAACTATGGGAAAAAAAAGTAAAAAAATTGGTCTGATTTTTTTTTCATACTTTTCAGATTTTCTTAGTTTTCACATAAGGTCCGGGGTCAGGAAAAAGACAGATTTTGACAAATTTCAAAATATGTCAGATATTGTCCAAATTATTTTTTTATTCACGCCTAGACATGTGAAATGCATGAACTATGGGAAAAAAAAAGTGAAAAAAAAATTGGTCTGATTTTTTTCGTTACTTTTCAGATTTTCTTAGTTTTCACATAAGGTCCGGGGTCAGGAAAAAAAGACAGATTTTTGACAAATTTCAAAATATGTCAGATATTGTCCAAATTATTTTTTTATTCACGTCTAGACATGTGAAATGCATGAACTATGGCAAAAAAAGTGAAAAAAAATTGGTCTGATTTTTTTTCATACTTTTCAGATTTTCTTAGTTTTCACATAAGGTCCGGGGTCAGGAAAAAAGACAGATTTTTGACAAATTTCAAAATATGTCAGATATTGTCCAAATTATTTTTTATTTCACGTCTAGACATGTGAAATGCATGAACTATGGGAAAAAAAGTAAAAAAAAATTGGTCTGATTTTTTTCATACTTTTCAGATTTTCTTAGTTTTCACATAAGGTCCGGGGTCAGGAAAAAAGACAGATTTTGACAAATTTCAAAATATGTCAGATATTGTCCAAATTATTTTTTTATTCACGTCTAGACATGTGAAATGCATGAACTATGGGAAAAAAAGTAAAAAAATTGGTCTGATTTTTTTTTTATACTTTTCAGATTTTCTTAGTTTTCACATAAGGTCCGGGGTCAGGAAAAAGGGCAGATTTTTGACAAATTTCAAAATATGTCAGATATTGTCCAAATTATTTTTTATTCACGCCTAGACATGTGAAATGCATGAACTATGGAAAAAAAAGTGAAAAAAATTGGTCTGATTTTTTTTCATACTTTTCAGATTTTCTTAGTTTTCACATAAGGTCCGGGTCAGGAAAAAAGACAGATTTTTTGACAAATTTCAAAATATGTCAGATATTGTCCAAATTATTTTTTTATTTCACGCCTAGACATGTGAAATGCATGAACTATGGAAAAAAAAAGTGAAAAAAATTGGTCTGATTTTTTTCATACTTTTCAGATTTTCTTAGTTTTCACATAAGGTCCGGGTCAGGAAAAAAAAGTGATTTTTTTGACAAATTTCAAAATATGTCAGATATTGTCCAAATTATTTTTTTATTTCACGCCTAGACATGTGAAATGCATGAACTATGGCAAAAAAAAGAAAAAAAAAAATGGTCTGATTTTTTTTCATACTTTTCAGATTTTCTTAGTTTTCACATAAGGTCCGGGTCAGGAAAAAAGACAGATTTTGACAAATTTCAAAATATGTCAGATATTGTCCAAATTATTTTTTTTTTCACGCCTAGACATGTGAAATGCATGAACTATGGGAAAAAAAAAGTGAAAAAATTGGTCTGATTTTTTTCAGATTTTTTCAGATTTTCTTAGTTTTCACATAAGGTCCGGGGTCAGGAAAAAGACAGATTTTTGACAAATTTCAAAATATGTCAGATATTGTCCAAATTATTTTTTTTATTCACGCCTAGACATGTGAAATGCATGAACTATGGAAAAAAAAGTGAAAAAAAATTGGTCTGATTTTTTTTCATACTTTTCAGATTTTCTTAGTTTTCACATAAGGTCCGGGTCAGGAAAAAGACAGATTTTTGACAAATTTCAAAATATGTCAGATATTGTCCAAATTATTTTTTAATTCACGCCTAGACATGTGAAATGCATGAACTATGGCAAAAAGTGAAAAAAAATTGGTCTGATTTTTTTCGACTTTTTCAGATTTTCTTAGTTTTCACATAAGGTCCGGGTCAGGAAAAGACAGATTTTGACAAATTTCAAAATATGTCAGATATTGTCCAAATTATTTTTTTTATTCACGCCTAGACATGTGAAATGCATGAACTATGGGAAAAAAAGTGAAAAAAAAATTGGTCTGATTTTTTCTGCATACTTTTCAGATTTTCTTAGTTTTCACATAAGGTCCGGGGTCAGGAAAAAGGCAGATTTTTGACAAATTTCAAAATATGTCAGATATTGTCCAAATTATTTTTTATTTCACGCCTAGACATGTGAAATGCATGAACTATGGGAAAAAAAAAGTGAAAAAAAATTGGTCTGATTTTTTTTCAGACTTTTCAGATTTTCTTAGTTTTCACATAAGGTCCGGGGTCAGGAAAAAAGGCAGATTTTTGACAAATTTCAAAATATGTCAGATATTGTCCAAATTATTTTTTATTCACGCCTAGACATGTGAAATGCATGAACTATGGGAAAAAAAGTGAAAAAAAATTGGTCTGATTTTTTTTCATACTTTTCAGATTTTCTTAGTTTTCACATAAGGTCCGGGGTCAGGAAAAAGACAGATTTTTGACAAATTTCAAAATATGTCAGATATTGTCCAAATTATTTTTTTTATTCACGCCTAGACATGTGAAATGCATGAACTATGGGAAAAAAAGTGAAAAAAAAAAATTGGTCTGATTTTTTTTTTCATACTTTTCAGATTTTCTTAGTTTTCACATAAGGTCCGGGGTCAGAAAAAGACAGATTTTTGACAAATTTCAAAATATGTCAGATATTGTCCAAATTATTTTTTTTTTCACGCCTAGACATGTGAAATGCATGAACTATGGGAAAAAAAAAGTGAAAAAAAAATTGGTCTGATTTTTTTTCATACTTTTCAGATTTTCTTAGTTTTCACATAAGGTCCGGGGTCAGGAAAAAAGGCAGATTTTTGACAAATTTCAAAATATGTCAGATATTGTCCAAATTATTTTTTTATTCACGTCTAGACATGTGAAATGCATGAACTATGGGAAAAAAAGTGAAAAAAAATTGGTCTGATTTTTTTTCATACTTTTCAGATTTTCTTAGTTTTCACATAAGGTCCGGGGTCAGGAAAAAAGACAGATTTTTGACAAATTTCAAAATATGTTAGATATTGTCCAAATTATTTTTTATTCACGCCTAGACATGTGAAATGCATGAACTATGGAAAAAAAGTGAAAAAAAATTGTCTGATTTTTTTTCATACTTTTCAGATTTTCTTAGTTTTCACATAAGGTCCGGGGTCAGGAAAAAGGCAGATTTTGACAAATTTCAAAATATGTCAGATATTGTCCAAATTATTTTTTATTTCACGTCTAGACATGTGAAATGCATGAACTATGGCAAAAAAACCTGAAAAAAAATTGGTGTGATTTTTGCGTACTTTTCAGATTTTCTTAGTTTTCACATAAGGTCCGGGGTCAGGAAAAAAAGGCAGATTTTGACAAATTTCAAAATATGTCAGATATTGTCCAAATTATTTTTTTTATTCACGCCTAGACATGTTAAATGCATGAACTATGGGAAAAAAAAAAAAAAAAATTGGTCTGATTTTTTTTCAGACTTTTCAGATTTTCTTAGTTTTCACATAAGGTCCGGGTCAGGAAAAAAAAGACAGATTTTGACAAATTTCAAAATATGTCAGATATTGTCCAAATTATTTTTTTATTCACGCCTAGACATGTGAAATGCATGAACTATGGAAAAAAAGTGAAAAAAAATTGGTCTGATTTTTTTCATACTTTTCAGATTTTCTTAGTTTTCACATAAGGTCCGGGGTCAGGAAAAAAAGACAGATTTTTGACAAATTTCAAAATATGTCAGATATTGTCCAAATTATTTTTTATTTCACGCCTAGACATGTGAAATGCATGAACTATGGCAAAAAAATAGTGAAAAAAAATTGTCTGATTTTTTTAGTACTTTTCAGATTTTCTTAGTTTTCACATAAGGTCCGGGGTCAGAAAAAAGACAGATTTTTGACAAATTTCAAAATATGTCAGATATTGTCCAAATTATTTTTTATTCACGCCTAGACATGTGAAATGCATGAACTATGGGGAAAAAAGTGAAAAAAATTGGTCTGATTTTTTTCATACTTTTCAGATTTTCTTAGTTTTCACATAAGGTCCGGGGTCAGGAAAAGACAGATTTTTTGACAAATTTCAAAATATGTCAGATATTGTCCAAATTATTTTTTTTTTCACGCCTAGACATGTGAAATGCATGAACTATGGAAAAAAAAAGTGAAAAAAAATTGGTCTGATTTTTTTTCGACTTTTTTCAGATTTTCTTAGTTTTCACATAAGGTCCGGGGTCAGGAAAAAAGCAGATTTTGACAAATTTCAAAATATGTCAGATATTGTCCAAATTATTTTTTTATTTCATGCCTAGACATGTGAAATGCATGAACTATGGCAAAAAAAAAAAAAAAAATTGGTCTGATTTTTTTCATATACTTTTTCAGATTTTCTTAGTTTTCACATAAGGTCCGGGGTCAGGAAAAAAGACAGATTTTTTGACAAATTTCAAAAATATGTCAGATATTGTCCAAATTATTTTTTTTATTCACGCCTAGACATGTGAAATGCATGAACTATGGAAAAAAAGTGAAAAAAAATTGGTCTGATTTTTTTCATTTTTCAGATTTTCTTAGTTTTCACATAAGGTCCGGGTCAGGAAAAAAGAGACAGATTTTGACAAATTTCAAAATATGTCAGATATTGTCCAAATTATTTTTTTATTTCACGCCTAGACATGTGAAATGCATGAACTATGGAAAAAAAGTGAAAAAAATTGTCTGATTTTTTTCAGACTTTTCAGATTTTCTTAGTTTTCACATAAGGTCCGGGGTCAGGAAAAAAGGCAGATTTTGACAAATTTCAAAATATGTCAGATATTGTCCAAATTATTTTTTATTCACGCCTAGACATGTGAAATGCATGAACTATGGCAAAAAAAAAAAAAAAAATTGGTCTGATTTTTTTTTCATACTTTTCAGATTTTCTTAGTTTTCACATAAGGTCCGGGGTCAGGAAAAAAGACAGATTTTTGACAAATTTCAAAATATGTCAGATATTGTCCAAATTATTTTTTTTATTCACGCCTAGACATGTGAAATGCATGAACTATGGAAAAAAAGTGAAAAAAAAATTGTCTGATTTTTTTTTTCATACTTTTCAGATTTTCTTAGTTTTCACATAAGGTCCGGGGTCAGGAAAAAAGACAGATTTTTGACAAATTTCAAAAATATGTCAGATATTGTCCAAATTATTTTTTTTTCACGCCTAGACATGTGAAATGCATGAACTATGGCAAAAAAAAAAGTGAAAAAAATTGGTCTGATTTTTTTTCATACTTTTCAGATTTTCTTAGTTTTCACATAAGGTCCGGGGTCAGGAAAAAGACAGATTTTTGACAAATTTCAAAAATATGTCAGATATTGTCCAAATTATTTTTTTTTCACGCCTAGACATGTGAAATGCATGAACTATGGAAAAAAAAAGAAAAAAAATTGGTCTGATTTTTTTTCATACTTTTCAGATTTTCTTAGTTTTCACATAAGGTCCGGGGTCAGGAAAAGACAGATTTTGACAAATTTCAAAATATGTCAGATATTGTCCAAATTATTTTTTATTTCACGCCTAGACATGTGAAATGCATGAACTATGGAAAAAAAAGTGAAAAAAAAAATTGGTCTGATTTTTTTTCATACTTTTCAGATTTTCTTAGTTTTCACATAAGGTCCGGGGTCAGGAAAAAAGACAGATTTTTGACAAATTTCAAAATATGTTAGATATTGTCCAAATTATTTTTTTATTTCACGCCTAGACATGTGAAATGCATGAACTATGGAAAAAGTGAAAAAAATTGGTCTGATTTTTTTCATACTTTTCAGATTTTCTTAGTTTTCACATAAGGTCCGGGTCAGGAAAAAAAACAGATTTTTGACAAATTTCAAAATATGTCAGATATTGTCCAAATTATTTTTTATTCACGCCTAGACATGTGAAATGCATGAACTATGGCAAAAAAAGTGAAAAAAAAATGGTCTGATTTTTTTCATACTTTTCAGATTTTCTTAGTTTTCACATAAGGTCCGGGGTCAGGAAAAAGACAGATTTTGACAAATTTCAAAATATGTCAGATATTGTCCAAATTATTTTTTTATTCACGCCTAGACATGTGAAATGCATGAACTATGGAAAAATAGTGAAAAAAAATGGTCTGATTTTTTTTTCATACTTTTCAGATTTTCTTAGTTTTCACATAAGGTCCGGGGTCAGGAAAAGGCAGATTTTTGACAAATTTCAAAATATGTCAGATATTGTCCAAATTATTTTTTTATTCACGCCTAGACATGTGAAATGCATGAACTATGGGAAAAAAAAAAAAAAAAAATTGTCTGATTTTTTTCATACTTTTCAGATTTTCTTAGTTTTCACATAAGGTCCGGGGTCAGGAAAAGGCAGATTTTTGACAAATTTCAAAATATGTCAGATATTGTCCAAATTATTTTTTATTTCACGCCTAGACATGTGAAATGCATGAACTATGGCAAAAAAAGTGAAAAAAATTGGTCTGATTTTTTTTTCATACTTTTCAGATTTTCTTAGTTTTCACATAAGGTCCGGGGTCAGGAAAAAAGACAGATTTTGACAAATTTCAAAATATGTTAGATATTGTCCAAATTATTTTTTTTCACGCCTAGACATGTGAAATGCATGAACTATGGGAAAAAAGTGAAAAAAAATGGTCTGATTTTTTTTCAGACTTTTTCAGATTTTCTTAGTTTTCACATAAGGTCCGGGGTCAGGAAAAAGACAGATTTTTGACAAATTTCAAAATATGTCAGATATTGTCCAAATTATTTTTTTATTTCACGCCTAGACATGTGAAATGCATGAACTATGGAAAAAAAAAAGTGAAAAAAAATTGGTCTGATTTTTTCGTACTTTTCAGATTTTCTTAGTTTTCACATAAGGTCCGGGGTCAGGAAAAAAGACAGATTTTTGACAAATTTCAAAATCTGTTAGATATTGTCCAAATTATTTTTTATTTCACGTCTAGACATGTGAAATGCATGAACTATGGAAAAAATAGTGAAAAAGAATTGTCTGATTTTTTTCGTACTTTTCAGATTTTCTTAGTTTTCACATAAGGTCCGGGGTCAGGAAAAAGGCAGATTTTGACAAATTTCAAAAATATGTCAGATATTGTCCAAATTATTTTTTATTCACGCCTAGACATGTGAAATGCATGAACTATGGCAAAAAAAGTGAAAAAAAATTGGTCTGATTTTTTTTTCATACTTTTCAGATTTTCTTAGTTTTCACATAAGGTCCGGGTCAGGAAAAAAGGCAGATTTTTGACAAATTTCAAAATATGTCAGATATTGTCCAAATTATTTTTTTATTCACGTCTAGACATGTGAAATGCATGAACTATGGCAAAAAAAGTGAAAAAAATTGGTCTGATTTTTTTCATACTTTTCAGATTTTCTTAGTTTTCACATAAGGTCCGGGGTCAGGAAAAAAGACAGATTTTTGACAAATTTCAAAATATGTCAGATATTGTCCAAATTATTTTTTATTTCACGTCTAGACATGTGAAATGCATGAACTATGGCAAAAAAAGTGAAAAAAAATTGTCTGATTTTTTTTCATACTTTTCAGATTTTCTTAGTTTTCACATAAGGTCCGGGGTCAGGAAAAAGGCAGATTTTTGACAAATTTCAAAATATGTCAGATATTGTCCAAATTATTTTTTTTATTCACGCCTAGACATGTGAAATGCATGAACTATGGGCAAAAAAAGTGAAAAAAAATTGGTCTGATTTTTTTTCATACTTTTCAGATTTTCTTAGTTTTCACATAAGGTCCGGGGTCAGGAAAAAGACAGATTTTTGACAAATTTCAAAATATGTTAGATATTGTCCAAATTATTTTTTATTCACGCCTAGACATGTGAAATGCATGAACTATGGAAAAAAAGTGAAAAAAAAATTGTCTGATTTTTTTTCAGACTTTTCAGATTTTCTTAGTTTTCACATAAGGTCCGGGGTCAGGAAAAAAGACAGATTTTTGACAAATTTCAAAATATGTCAGATATTGTCCAAATTATTTTTTATTCACGTCTAGACATGTGAAATGCATGAACTATGGCAAAAAAAGTGAAAAAAAATTGGTCTGATTTTTTTCATACTTTTCAGATTTTCTTAGTTTTCACATAAGGTCCGGGGTCAGGAAAAAGACAGATTTTGACAAATTTCAAAATATGTCAGATATTGTCCAAATTATTTTTTATTTCACGCCTAGACATGTGAAATGCATGAACTATGGAAAAAAAAGTGAAAAAAAAATTGGTCTGATTTTTTTCAGACTTTTCAGATTTTCTTAGTTTTCACATAAGGTCCGGGTCAGGAAAAGGCAGATTTTTTTGACAAATTTCAAAAATATGTCAGATATTGTCCAAATTATTTTTTTATTCACGCCTAGACATGTGAAATGCATGAACTATGGAAAAAAAAGTGAAAAAAATTGGTCTGATTTTTTCATACTTTTCAGATTTTCTTAGTTTTCACATAAGGTCCGGGGTCAGGAAAAAGACAGATTTTTGACAAATTTCAAAATATGTCAGATATTGTCCAAATTATTTTTTATTCACGCCTAGACATGTGAAATGCATGAACTATGGAAAAAAAAAGTGAAAAAAAATTGGTCTGATTTTTTTTTCATACTTTTCAGATTTTCTTAGTTTTCACATAAGGTCCGGGGTCAGGAAAAAGGCAGATTTTTGACAAATTTCAAAAATATGTCAGATATTGTCCAAATTATTTTTTATTTCACGCCTAGACATGTGAAATGCATGAACTATGGAAAAAAAGTGAAAAAAAATTGGTCTGATTTTTTTTTTCATACTTTTCAGATTTTCTTAGTTTTCACATAAGGTCCGGGTCAGTTTTTGACAAATTTCAAAATATGTCAGATATTGTCCAAATTATTTTTATTCACGCGGGAAATGCATGAACTATGGAAAAATAGTGAAAAAAATTGTCTGATTTTTTTTGTACTTTTCAGATTTTTTAGTTTTCACAAAATTTCAAAAAATATGTCAGATATTGTCCAAATTATTTTTTATTCACGCCTAGACATGTGAAATGCATGAACTATGGAAAAAAAGTGAAAAAAAATTGGTCTGATTTTTTTCATACTTTTCAGATTTTCTTAGTTTTCACATAAGGTCCGGGTCAGGAAAAAAGCAGATTTTTTGACAAATTTCAAAATATGTCAGATATTGTCCAAATTATTTTTTATTCACGCCTAGACATGTGAAATGCATGAACTATGGCAAAAAAAAAGTGAAAAAAATTGGTCTGATTTTTTTTTCATACTTTTCAGATTTTCTTAGTTTTCACATAAGGTCCGGGTCAGGAAAAAAGACAGATTTTTGACAAATTTCAAAATATGTCAGATATTGTCCAAATTATTTTTTTTTTCACGCCTAGACATGTGAAATGCATGAACTATGGAAAAAAAGTGAAAAAATTGGTCTGATTTTTTTCATACTTTTCAGATTTTCTTAGTTTTCACATAAGGTCCGGGGTCAGGAAAAAGACAGATTTTGACAAATTTCAAAATATGTCAGATATTGTCCAAATTATTTTTTATTTCACGCCTAGACATGTGAAATGCATGAACTATGGAAAAAAAAAGTGAAAAAAAATTGGTCTGATTTTTTTTTTCAGACTTTTCAGATTTTCTTAGTTTTCACATAAGGTCCGGGTCAGGAAAAAGGCAGATTTTTGACAAATTTCAAAATATGTCAGATATTGTCCAAATTATTTTTTTTATTCACGCCTAGACATGTGAAATGCATGAACTATGGAAAAAAAAGTGAAAAAAATTGGTCTGATTTTTTTTTTTACTTTTCAGATTTTCTTAGTTTTCACATAAGGTCCGGGTCAGGAAAAAAAGACAGATTTTGACAAATTTCAAAATATGTTAGATATTGTCCAAATTATTTTTTATTTCACGCCTAGACATGTGAAATGCATGAACTATGGAAAAAAAGTGAAAAAAAATTGTCTGATTTTTTTTTTCATACTTTTCAGATTTTCTTAGTTTTCACATAAGGTCCGGGTCAGGAAAAAGACAGATTTTTGACAAATTTCAAAATATGTCAGATATTGTCCAAATTATTTTTTTTATTCACGCCTAGACATGTGAAATGCATGAACTATGGAAAAAAAAGTGAAAAAAAATTGGTCTGATTTTTTTTTCATACTTTTCAGATTTTCTTAGTTTTCACATAAGGTCCGGGGTCAGGAAAAAAGACATATTTTTGACAAATTTCAAAATATGTCAGATATTGTCCAAATTATTTTTTTATTTCACGCCTAGACATGTGAAATGCATGAACTATGGAAAAAAAAGTGAAAAAAAATTGTCTGATTTTTTTCATACTTTTCAGATTTTCTTAGTTTTCACATAAGGTCCGGGGTCAGGAAAAAGGCAGATTTTTTGACAAATTTCAAAATATGTCAGATATTGTCCAAATTATTTTTTATTTCACGCCTAGACATGTGAAATGCATGAACTATGGGAAAAAAAGTAAAAAAAATTGGTCTGATTTTTTTCATACTTTTTCAGATTTTCTTAGTTTTCACATAAGGTCCGGTCAGGAAAAAGACAGATTTTTTTGACAAATTTCAAAATATGTCAGATATTGTCCAAATTATTTTTTTTTTCACGCCTAGACATGTGAAATGCATGAACTATGGAAAAAAAGTGAAAAAAATTGGTCTGATTTTTTTTTCATACTTTTTCAGATTTTCTTAGTTTTCACATAAGGTCCGGGTCAGGAAAAGCAGATTTTTGACAAATTTCAAAATATGTCAGATATTGTCCAAATTATTTTTTATTCACGCCTAGACATGTGAAATGCATGAACTATGGAAAAAAAAGTGAAAAAAAATTGGTCTGATTTTTTTTCATACTTTTCAGATTTTCTTAGTTTTCACATAAGGTCCGGGTCAGGAAAAAAAGCAGATTTTTGACAAATTTCAAAATATGTCAGATATTGTCCAAATTATTTTTTTTTTCACGCCTAGACATGTGAAATGCATGAACTATGGAAAAAAAAGTGAAAAAATTGTCTGATTTTTTTTCATACTTTTCAGATTTTCTTAGTTTTCACATAAGGTCCGGGGTCAGGAAAAAGGCAGATTTTTGACAAATTTCAAAATATGTTAGATATTGTCCAAATTATTTTTTTATTCACGCCTAGACATGTGAAATGCATGAACTATGGCAAAAAGTGAAAAAAAATTGGTCTGATTTTTTTTATACTTTTCAGATTTTTTAGTTTTCACATAAGGTCCGGGTCAGGAAAAAGGCAGATTTTTTGACAAATTTCAAAAAATATGTCAGATATTGTCCAAATTATTTTTTTTTCACGCCTAGACATGTGAAATGTATGAACTATGGAAAAAAGTGAAAAAAAAATTGGTCTGATTTTTTTTGTTAACTTTTCAGATTTTCTTAGTTTTCACATAAGGTCCGGGGTCAGAAAAAAGACAGATTTTGAAAAATTTCAAAATCTCAGATATTGTCCAAATTATTTTTTTTTATTTCACGCCTCCAGACATGTAAAATGCATGAACTATGGAAAAAACCCGAAAAAATTATTGTCTGATTTTTTCATACTTTTCAGATTTTCTTAGTTTTCACATAAGGTCCTGGTCAGAAAAAGGCAGATTTTGACAAATTTCAAAAACGATAGATAATGTCCAAATCTTTTTTTTATTCACCGCCTGACATGTTAAATGCATGAACTATTATGGGAAAAAACCTGAAAAAATTGGTCTGATTTTTTCATCTTTTCCAGATTTTCTTAGTTTTCACATAAGGTCCGGGTCAGGAAAAAGCAGATTTTTTTGAAAATTTCAAAATATGTCAGATATTGTCCAAATATTTTTTATTTCACGCCTAGACATGTGGAAATGTATTGAACTATGTGAGAAAAGTAAAAAATTGGTTGATTTTTTCATACTTTTCAGATTTTCTTAGTTTTCACATAAGGTCCTGGTCAGGAAAGACAGAGATTTTGACAAATTTCAAATATGTTAGATATTGTCCAAATTATTTTTTATTTCTACGTCATATGTGAAATGCAATGAACTATGGAAAAAAATAG
>NW_025962133.1:1862320-1881184 GCF_017589495.1 Alosa alosa | reverse complement strand
ACATAAGGTCCGGGGTCAGGAAAAAGACGGATTTTGACACATTTCAAAATATGTCAGATATTGTCCAAATTATGTTTTACTTCACGTCTAGACATGTGAAATGCATGATCTGTGGCAAACAAAAGTGAAAAACAAAATTGGTCTTATTTTTGTCGTACTTTTCAGATTTTCTTAGTTTTCACATAAGGTCCGGGGTCAGGAAAAAGACGGATTTTGACACATTTCAAAATATGTCAGATATTGTCCAAATTATGTTTTACTTCACGCCTAGACATGTGAAATGCATGATCTGTGGCAAAAAAAAGTGAAAAAAAAAAATTGGTCTTATTTTTGTCGTCGACTTTTCAGATTTTCTTAGTTTTCACATAAGGTCCGGGGTCAGGAAAAGACGGATTTTGACACATTTCAAAATATGTCAGATATTGTCCAAATTATGTTTTACTTCACGCCTAGACATGTGAAATGCATGATCTGTGGCAAAACAAAAGTGAAAAAAAAAATTGGTCTTATTTTTTTGTCGACTTTTCAGATTTTCTTAGTTTTCACATAAGGTCCGGGGTCAGGAAAAAGACGGATTTTGACACATTTCAAAATATGTCAGATATTGTCCAAATTATGTTTTACTTCACGCCTAGACATGTGAAATGCATGATCTGTGGCAAACAAAAGTGAAAAAAAAAATTGGTCTTATTTTTGTCGTATTTTTTCAGATTTTCTTAGTTTTCACATAAGGTCCGGGGTCAGGAAAAAAGACGGATTTTGACACATTTCAAAATATGTCAGATATTGTCCAAATTATGTTTTACTTCACGTCTAGACATGTGAAATGCATGATCTGTGGCAAAAAAAAAGTGAAAAAAAAATTGGTCTTATTTTTGTCGTGACTTTTCAGATTTTCTTAGTTTTCACATAAGGTCCGGGGTCAGGAAAAAGACGGATTTTGACACATTTCAAAATATGTCAGATATTGTCCAAATTATGTTTTACTTCACGCCTAGACATGTGAAATGCATGATCTGTGGCAAACAAAAAGTGAAAAAAAAAATTGGTCTTATTTTTTCGTATTTTTTCAGATTTTCTTAGTTTTCACATAAGGTCCGGGGTCAGGAAAAGACGGATTTTGACACATTTCAAAATATGTCAGATATTGTCCAAATTATGTTTTACTTCACGTCTAGACATGTGAAATGCATGATCTGTGGCAAACAAAAGTGAAAAACAAAATTGGTCTTATTTTTTTCGTACTTTTCAGATTTTCTTAGTTTTCACATAAGGTCCGGGGTCAGGAAAAAGACGGATTTTGACACATTTCAAAAATATGTCAGATATTGTCCAAATTATGTTTTACTTCACGCCTAGACATGTGAAATGCATGATCTGTGGCAAACAAAAGTGAAAAAACAAAATTGGTCTTATTTTTGTCGTACTTTTTCAGATTTTCTTAGTTTTCACATAAGGTCCGGGGTCAGGAAAAAGACGGATTTTGACACATTTCAAAATATGTCAGATATTGTCCAAATTATGTTTTACTTCACGCCTAGACATGTGAAATGCATGATCTGTGGCAAAACAAAAGTGAAAAAAAAAAATTGGTCTTATTTTTGTCGTGATTTTTCAGATTTTCTTAGTTTTCACATAAGGTCCGGGTCAGGAAAAAAGACGGATTTTGACACATTTCAAAATATGTCAGATATTGTCCAAATTATGTTTTACTTCACGCCTAGACATGTGAAATGCATGATCTGTGGCAAAACAAAAGTGAAAAAAAAAATTGGTCTTATTTTTTTTGTCGTACTTTTTTCAGATTTTCTTAGTTTTCACATAAGGTCCGGGGTCAGGAAAAAGACGGATTTTGACACATTTCAAAATATGTCAGATATTGTCCAAATTATGTTTTACTTCACGCCTAGACATGTGAAATGCATGATCTGTGGCAAAAAAAAGTGAAAAACAAAATTGGTCTTATTTTTGTCGTACTTTTTCAGATTTTCTTAGTTTTCACATAAGGTCCGGGGTCAGGAAAAAGACGGATTTTGACACATTTCAAAATATGTCAGATATTGTCCAAATTATGTTTTACTTCACGCCTAGACATGTGAAATGCATGATCTGTGGCAAACAAAAGTGAAAAAAAAATTGGTCTTATTTTTTGTCGTATTTTTCAGATTTTCTTAGTTTTCACATAAGGTCCGGGGTCAGGAAAAGACGGATTTTGACACATTTCAAAATATGTCAGATATTGTCCAAATTATGTTTTACTTCACGCCTAGACATGTGAAATGCATGATCTGTGGCAAAAAAAAAGTGAAAAAAAAAATTGGTCTTATTTTTTGTCGTACTTTTCAGATTTTCTTAGTTTTCACATAAGGTCCGGGGTCAGGAAAAAGACGGATTTTGACACATTTCAAAAATATGTCAGATATTGTCCAAATTATGTTTTACTTCACGCCTAGACATGTGAAATGCATGATCTGTGGCAAAACAAAAGTGAAAAAAAAATTGGTCTTATTTTTGTCGTGACTTTTCAGATTTTCTTAGTTTTCACATAAGGTCCGGGGTCAGGAAAAAGACGGATTTTGACACATTTCAAAATATGTCAGATATTGTCCAAATTATGTTTTACTTCACGCCTAGACATGTGAAATGCATGATCTGTGGCAAAACAAAAGTGAAAAACAAAATTGGTCTTATTTTTGTCGTATTTTTCAGATTTTCTTAGTTTTCACATAAGGTCCGGGGTCAGGAAAAAGACGGATTTTGACACATTTCAAAATATGTCAGATATTGTCCAAATTATGTTTTACTTCACGCCTAGACATGTGAAATGCATGATCTGTGGCAAAACAAAAGTGAAAAACAAAATTTGGTCTTATTTTTTTCGTGACTTTTCAGATTTTCTTAGTTTTCACATAAGGTCCGGGTCAGGAAAAAGACGGATTTTGACACATTTCAAAATATGTCAGATATTGTCCAAATTATGTTTTACTTCACGCCTAGACATGTGAAATGCATGATCTGTGGCAAAACAAAAGTGAAAAACAAAATTGGTCTTATTTTTGTCGTATTTTTTCAGATTTTCTTAGTTTTCACATAAGGTCCGGGGTCAGGAAAAAAGACGGATTTTGACACATTTCAAAATATGTCAGATATTGTCCAAATTATGTTTTACTTCACGTCTAGACATGTGAAATGCATGATCTGTGGCAAACAAAAGTGAAAAAAAAAATTGGTCTTATTTTTTTGTCGTATTTTTTCAGATTTTCTTAGTTTTCACATAAGGTCCGGGGTCAGGAAAAGACGGATTTTGACACATTTCAAAATATGTCAGATATTGTCCAAATTATGTTTTACTTCACGCCTAGACATGTGAAATGCATGATCTGTGGCAAAACAAAAGTGAAAAACAAAAAATTGGTCTTATTTTTGTCGTCGCATTTTTTTCAGATTTTCTTAGTTTTCACATAAGGTCCGGGGTCAGGAAAAAGACGGATTTTGACACATTTCAAAATATGTCAGATATTGTCCAAATTATGTTTTACTTCACGCCTAGACATGTGAAATGCATGATCTGTGGCAAAACAAAAGTGAAAAACAAAATTGGTCTTATTTTTGTCGTGACTTTTCAGATTTTCTTAGTTTTCACATAAGGTCCGGGTCAGGAAAAAGACGGATTTTGACACATTTCAAAATATGTCAGATATTGTCCAAATTATGTTTTACTTCACGCCTAGACATGTGAAATGCATGATCTGTGGCAAAAAAAAGTGAAAAACAAAATTGGTCTTATTTTTGTCGTGACTTTTCAGATTTTCTTAGTTTTCACATAAGGTCCGGGGTCAGGAAAAGACGGATTTTGACACATTTCAAAAAATGTCAGATATTGTCCAAATTATGTTTTACTTCACGTCTAGACATGTGAAATGCATGATCTGTGGCAAACAAAAGTGAAAAACAAAATTGGTCTTATTTTTGTCGTACTTTTCAGATTTTCTTAGTTTTCACATAAGGTCCGGGGTCAGGAAAAAGGACGGATTTTGACACATTTCAAAATATGTCAGATATTGTCCAAATTATGTTTTACTTCACGTCTAGACATGTGAAATGCATGATCTGTGGCAAACAAAAGTGAAAAAAAAAAATTGGTCTTATTTTTTTCGACTTTTTCAGATTTTCTTAGTTTTCACATAAGGTCCGGGGTCAGGAAAAAGACGGATTTTGACACATTTCAAAAATATGTCAGATATTGTCCAAATTATGTTTTACTTCACGCCTAGACATGTGAAATGCATGATCTGTGGCAAAACAAAAGTGAAAAAAAAATTGGTCTTATTTTTTCGTACTTTTCAGATTTTCTTAGTTTTCACATAAGGTCCGGGGTCAGGAAAAAGACGGATTTTGACACATTTCAAAATATGTCAGATATTGTCCAAATTATGTTTTACTTCACGCCTAGACATGTGAAATGCATGATCTGTGGCAAAAAAAAAGTGAAAAAAAAAATTGGTCTTATTTTTGTCGTCACTTTTCAGATTTTCTTAGTTTTCACATAAGGTCCGGGGTCAGGAAAAAAGACGGATTTTGACACATTTCAAAAATATGTCAGATATTGTCCAAATTATGTTTTACTTCACGCCTAGACATGTGAAATGCATGATCTGTGGCAAACAAAAGTGAAAAAAAAATTGGTCTTATTTTTTCGTCGACTTTTCAGATTTTCTTAGTTTTCACATAAGGTCCGGGGTCAGGAAAAAAGACGGATTTTGACACATTTCAAAATATGTCAGATATTGTCCAAATTATGTTTTACTTCACGTCTAGACATGTGAAATGCATGATCTGTGGCAAAACAAAAGTGAAAAAAAAAATTGGTCTTATTTTTGTCGTGACTTTTCAGATTTTCTTAGTTTTCACATAAGGTCCGGGTCAGGAAAAAGACGGATTTTGACACATTTCAAAATATATGTCAGATATTGTCCAAATTATGTTTTACTTCACGCCTAGACATGTGAAATGCATGATCTGTGGCAAAACAAAAGTGAAAAACAAAATTGGTCTTATTTTTGTCGTGACTTTTCAGATTTTCTTAGTTTTCACATAAGGTCCGGGTCAGGAAAAAGACGGATTTTGACACATTTCAAAATATGTCAGATATTGTCCAAATTATGTTTTACTTCACGCCTAGACATGTGAAATGCATGATCTGTGGCAAAACAAAAGTGAAAAACAAAATTGGTCTTATTTTTTTTCGTCGATTTTTCAGATTTTCTTAGTTTTCACATAAGGTCCGGGGTCAGGAAAAGACGGATTTTGACACATTTCAAAATATGTCAGATATTGTCCAAATTATGTTTTACTTCACGCCTAGACATGTGAAATGCATGATCTGTGGCAAACAAAAAAAAGAAAAAAAAAATTGGTCTTATTTTTGTCGTCGACTTTTCAGATTTTCTTAGTTTTCACATAAGGTCCGGGGTCAGGAAAAAAGACGGATTTTGACACATTTCAAAAAATATGTCAGATATTGTCCAAATTATGTTTTACTTCACGCCTAGACATGTGAAATGCATGATCTGTGGCAAACAAAAGTGAAAAAAAAAATTGGTCTTATTTTTTTCGTACTTTTCAGATTTTCTTAGTTTTCACATAAGGTCCGGGGTCAGGAAAAGACGGATTTTGACACATTTCAAAATATGTCAGATATTGTCCAAATTATGTTTTACTTCACGTCTAGACATGTGAAATGCATGATCTGTGGCAAACAAAAGTGAAAAACAAAATTGGTCTTATTTTTGTCGTGACTTTTCAGATTTTCTTAGTTTTCACATAAGGTCCGGGGTCAGGAAAAAAGACGGATTTTGACACATTTCAAAAATATGTCAGATATTGTCCAAATTATGTTTTACTTCACGCCTAGACATGTGAAATGCATGATCTGTGGCAAAACAAAAGTGAAAAAAAAAATTGGTCTTATTTTTTGTCGTATTTTTTTCAGATTTTCTTAGTTTTCACATAAGGTCCGGGGTCAGGAAAAAGACGGATTTTGACACATTTCAAAATATGTCAGATATTGTCCAAATTATGTTTTTACTTCACGCCTAGACATGTGAAATGCATGATCTGTGGCAAACAAAAAGTGAAAAACAAAATTGGTCTTATTTTTGTCGTACTTTTCAGATTTTCTTAGTTTTCACATAAGGTCCGGGTCAGGAAAAAAGACGGATTTTGACACATTTCAAAATATGTCAGATATTGTCCAAATTATGTTTTACTTCACGCCTAGACATGTGAAATGCATGATCTGTGGCAAACAAAAGTGAAAAAAAAAATTGGTCTTATTTTTTCGTACTTTTCAGATTTTCTTAGTTTTCACATAAGGTCCGGGGTCAGGAAAAAGACGGATTTTGACACATTTCAAAATATGTCAGATATTGTCCAAATTATGTTTTACTTCACGCCTAGACATGTGAAATGCATGATCTGTGGCAAAAAAAAAGTGAAAAAAAAATGGTCTTATTTTTTCGTCGACTTTTTTTCAGATTTTCTTAGTTTTCACATAAGGTCCGGGTCAGGAAAAAGACGGATTTTGACACATTTCAAAATATGTCAGATATTGTCCAAATTATGTTTTACTTCACGCCTAGACATGTGAAATGCATGATCTGTGGCAAAAAAAAGTGAAAAAAAAAATTGGTCTTATTTTTTTCGTGACTTTTCAGATTTTCTTAGTTTTCACATAAGGTCCGGGTCAGGAAAAAGACGGATTTTGACACATTTCAAAATATGTCAGATATTGTCCAAATTATGTTTTACTTCACGCCTAGACATGTGAAATGCATGATCTGTGGCAAAACAAAAGTGAAAAACAAAATTGGTCTTATTTTTGTCGTCGACTTTTCAGATTTTCTTAGTTTTCACATAAGGTCCGGGGTCAGGAAAAAGACGGATTTTGACACATTTCAAAATATGTCAGATATTGTCCAAATTATGTTTTACTTCACGCCTAGACATGTGAAATGCATGATCTGTGGCAAAACAAAAGTGAAAAACAAATTGGTCTTATTTTTTTTGTCGACTTTTCAGATTTTCTTAGTTTTCACATAAGGTCCGGGGTCAGGAAAAAGACGGATTTTGACACATTTCAAAATATGTCAGATATTGTCCAAATTATGTTTTACTTCACGCCTAGACATGTGAAATGCATGATCTGTGGCAAAACAAAAAGAAAAACAAAATTGGTCTTATTTTTGTCGTGACTTTTTCAGATTTTCTTAGTTTTCACATAAGGTCCGGGTCAGGAAAAGACGGATTTTGACACATTTCAAAATATGTCAGATATTGTCCAAATTATGTTTTACTTCACGCCTAGACATGTGAAATGCATGATCTGTGGCAAAAAAAAGTGAAAAAAAAATTGGTCTTATTTTTTCGTATTTTTCAGATTTTCTTAGTTTTCACATAAGGTCCGGGTCAGGAAAAAGACGGATTTTGACACATTTCAAAAATATGTCAGATATTGTCCAAATTATGTTTTACTTCACGCCTAGACATGTGAAATGCATGATCTGTGGCAAAAAAAAGTGAAAAACAAAATTGGTCTTATTTTTGTCGTATTTTTTCAGATTTTCTTAGTTTTCACATAAGGTCCGGGGTCAGGAAAAAAAGACGGATTTTGACACATTTCAAAATATATGTCAGATATTGTCCAAATTATGTTTTACTTCACGCCTAGACATGTGAAATGCATGATCTGTGGCAAACAAAAGTGAAAAAAAAAATTGGTCTTATTTTTTTCGTACTTTTCAGATTTTCTTAGTTTTCACATAAGGTCCGGGGTCAGGAAAAATGACGGATTTTGACACATTTCAAAATATGTCAGATATTGTCCAAATTATGTTTTACTTCACGTCTAGACATGTGAAATGCATGATCTGTGGCAAACAAAAGTGAAAACAAAATTTGGTCTTATTTTTGTCGTACTTTTCAGATTTTCTTAGTTTTCACATAAGGTCCGGGGTCAGGAAAAAAGACGGATTTTGACACATTTCAAAATATGTCAGATATTGTCCAAATTATGTTTTACTTCACGTCTAGACATGTGAAATGCATGATCTGTGGCAAACAAAAAGTGAAAAACAAAATTGGTCTTATTTTTGTCGTCGACTTTTCAGATTTTCTTAGTTTTCACATAAGGTCCGGGGTCAGGAAAAAGACGGATTTTGACACATTTCAAAATATGTCAGATATTGTCCAAATTATGTTTTACTTCACGCCTAGACATGTGAAATGCATGATCTGTGGCAAAACAAAAGTGAAAAACAAAATTGGTCTTATTTTTTCGTCGTGACTTTTCAGATTTTCTTAGTTTTCACATAAGGTCCGGGTCAGGAAAAAACGATTTTGACACATTTCAAAAATATGTCAGATATTGTCCAAATTATGTTTTACTTCACGTCTAGACATGTGAAATGCATGATCTGTGGCAAACAAAAGTGAAAAACAAAATTGGTCTTATTTTTGTCGTACTTTTCAGATTTTCTTAGTTTTCACATAAGGTCCGGGGTCAGGAAAAAGACGGATTTTGACACATTTCAAAAATATGTCAGATATTGTCCAAATTATGTTTTACTTCACGCCTAGACATGTGAAATGCATGATCTGTGGCAAAACAAAAGTGAAAAACAAAATTGGTCTTATTTTTGTCGTACTTTTCAGATTTTCTTAGTTTTCACATAAGGTCCGGGGTCAGGAAAAAAGACGGATTTTGACACATTTCAAAATATGTCAGATATTGTCCAAATTATGTTTTACTTCACGTCTAGACATGTGAAATGCATGATCTGTGGCAAAACAAAAGTGAAAAACAAAAAAATTGGTCTTATTTTTTTTTCGTACTTTTCAGATTTTCTTAGTTTTCACATAAGGTCCGGGTCAGGAAAAAGACGGATTTTGACACATTTCAAAATATGTCAGATATTGTCCAAATTATGTTTTACTTCACGTCTAGACATGTGAAATGCATGATCTGTGGCAAACAAAAGTGAAAAACAAAATTGGTCTTATTTTTGTCGTACTTTTCAGATTTTCTTAGTTTTCACATAAGGTCCGGGGTCAGGATTAATGACGGATTTTGACACATTTCAAAATATGTCAGATATTGTCCAAATTATGTTTTACTTCACGTCTAGACATGTGAAATGCATGATCTGTGGCAAACAAAAGTGAAAACAAAATTGGTCTTATTTTTTGTCGTGACTTTTCAGATTTTCTTAGTTTTCACATAAGGTCCGGGTCAGGAAAAAGACGGATTTTGACACATTTCAAAAATATGTCAGATATTGTCCAAATTATGTTTTACTTCACGCCTAGACATGTGAAATGCATGATCTGTGGCAAACAAAAGTGAAAAACAAAATTGGTCTTATTTTTGTCGTACTTTTCAGATTTTCTTAGTTTTCACATAAGGTCCGGGGTCAGGAAAAAAGACGGATTTTGACACATTTCAAAATATGTCAGATATTGTCCAAATTATGTTTTACTTCACGTCTAGACATG
Source organism: Alosa alosa (assembly GCF_017589495.1). Lineage (NCBI taxonomy): Eukaryota > Metazoa > Chordata > Actinopteri > Clupeiformes > Clupeidae > Alosa > Alosa alosa. Next base: position 1,871,632 of record NW_025962133.1, on the reverse strand, counting down.
TGAAATGCATGATCTGTGGCAAACAAAAGTGAAAAAAAAATTGGTCTTATTTTTGTCGTGACTTTTCAGATTTTCTTAGTTTTCACATAAGGTCCGGGTCAGGAAAAAAGACGGATTTTGACACATTTCAAAATATGTCAGATATTGTCCAAATTATGTTTTACTTCACGCCTAGACATGTGAAATGCATGATCTGTGGCAAAACAAAAGTGAAAAAAAAAATTGGTCTTATTTTTTTGTCGTGACTTTTCAGATTTTCTTAGTTTTCACATAAGGTCCGGGGTCAGGAAAAGACGGATTTTGACACATTTCAAAATATGTCAGATATTGTCCAAATTATGTTTTACTTCACGCCTAGACATGTGAAATGCATGATCTGTGGCAAAAAAAAGTGAAAAACAAAATTGGTCTTTTTTTGTCGTACTTTTCAGATTTTCTTAGTTTTCACATAAGGTCCGGGGTCAGGAAAAAGACGGATTTTGACACATTTCAAAATATGTCAGATATTGTCCAAATTATGTTTTACTTCACGCCTAGACATGTGAAATGCATGATCTGTGGCAAAAAAAAGTGAAAAAAAAAAATTGGTCTTATTTTTGTCGTGACTTTTCAGATTTTCTTAGTTTTCACATAAGGTCCGGGGTCAGGAAAAAGACGGATTTTGACACATTTCAAAATATGTCAGATATTGTCCAAATTATGTTTTACTTCACGCCTAGACATGTGAAATGCATGATCTGTGGCAAAACAAAAGTGAAAAAAACAAAATTGGTCTTATTTTTTGTCGTGACTTTTCAGATTTTCTTAGTTTTCACATAAGGTCCGGGGTCAGGAAAAAGACGGATTTTGACACATTTCAAAAATATGTCAGATATTGTCCAAATTATGTTTTACTTCACGCCTAGACATGTGAAATGCATGATCTGTGGCAAAACAAAAGTGAAAAAAAATTGGTCTTATTTTTTTTGTCGTGACTTTTCAGATTTTCTTAGTTTTCACATAAGGTCCGGGGTCAGGAAAAAGACGGATTTTGACACATTTCAAAATATGTCAGATATTGTCCAAATTATGTTTTACTTCACGCCTAGACATGTGAAATGCATGATCTGTGGCAAAACAAAAGTGAAAAAAAAAATTGGTCTGATTTTTTCGTACTTTTCAGATTTTCTTAGTTTTCACATAAGGTCCGGGGTCAGGAAAAAAGACGGATTTTGACACATTTCAAAATATGTCAGATATTGTCCAAATTATGTTTTACTTCACGTCTAGACATGTGAAATGCATGATCTGTGGCAAAACAAAGTGAAAAACAAAATTGGTCTTATTTTTTGTCGCACTTTTCAGATTTTCTTAGTTTTCACATAAGGTCCGGGGTCAGGAAAAGACGGATTTTGACACATTTCAAAATATGTCAGATATTGTCCAAATTATGTTTTACTTCACGTCTAGACATGTGAAATGCATGATCTGTGGCAAACAAAAGTGAAAAACAAAATTGGTCTTATTTTTGTCGTACTTTTCAGATTTTCTTAGTTTTCACATAAGGTCCGGGGTCAGGAAAAAGACGGATTTTGACACATTTCAAAATATGTCAGATATTGTCCAAATTATGTTTTACTTCACGCCTAGACATGTGAAATGCATGATCTGTGGCAAACAAAAGTGAAAAAAAAAAATTGGTCTTATTTTTTTCGTATTTTTTCAGATTTTCTTAGTTTTCACATAAGGTCCGGGGTCAGGAAAAGACGGATTTTGACACATTTCAAAATATGTCAGATATTGTCCAAATTATGTTTTACTTCACGCCTAGACATGTGAAATGCATGATCTGTGGCAAACAAAAGTGAAAAACAAAATTGGTCTTATTTTTGTCGACTTTTCAGATTTTCTTAGTTTTCACATAAGGTCCGGGGTCAGGAAAAAGACGGATTTTGACACATTTCAAAATATGTCAGATATTGTCCAAATTATGTTTTACTTCACGCCTAGACATGTGAAATGCATGATCTGTGGCAAAACAAAAGTGAAAAAAAAATTGGTCTTATTTTTGTCGTGACTTTTCAGATTTTCTTAGTTTTCACATAAGGTCCGGGGTCAGGAAAAGACGGATTTTGACACATTTCAAAAATATGTCAGATATTGTCCAAATTATGTTTTACTTCACGCCTAGACATGTGAAATGCATGATCTGTGGCAAACAAAAGTGAAAAACAAAATTGGTCTTATTTTTGTCGTACTTTTTCAGATTTTCTTAGTTTTCACATAAGGTCCGGGGTCAGGAAAAGACGGATTTTGACACATTTCAAAATATGTCAGATATTGTCCAAATTATGTTTTACTTCACGCCTAGACATGTGAAATGCATGATCTGTGGCAAAACAAAAGTGAAAAAAAAATTTGGTCTTATTTTTTTTTCGTACTTTTTTCAGATTTTCTTAGTTTTCACATAAGGTCCGGGGTCAGGAAAAGACGGATTTTGACACATTTCAAAATATGTCAGATATTGTCCAAATTATGTTTTACTTCACGTCTAGACATGTGAAATGCATGATCTGTGGCAAACAAAAAGTGAAAAACAAAATTGGTCTTATTTTTGTCGTACTTTTCAGATTTTCTTAGTTTTCACATAAGGTCCGGGGTCAGGAAAAAGACGGATTTTGACACATTTCAAAATATGTCAGATATTGTCCAAATTATGTTTTACTTCACGTCTAGACATGTGAAATGCATGATCTGTGGCAAAACAAAAGTGAAAAAACAAAATTGGTCTTATTTTTGTCGTACTTTTCAGATTTTCTTAGTTTTCACATAAGGTCCGGGGTCAGGAAAAAAGACGGATTTTGACACATTTCAAAATATGTCAGATATTGTCCAAATTATGTTTTACTTCACGTCTAGACATGTGAAATGCATGATCTGTGGCAAACAAAAGTGAAAAACAAAATTGGTCTTATTTTTGTCGTACTTTTTTTCAGATTTTCTTAGTTTTCACATAAGGTCCGGGGTCAGGAAAAAGACGGATTTTGACACATTTCAAAATATGTCAGATATTGTCCAAATTATGTTTTACTTCACGCCTAGACATGTGAAATGCATGATCTGTGGCAAACAAAAAAGTGAAAAACAAAATTGGTCTTATTTTTTTCGTGACTTTTCAGATTTTCTTAGTTTTCACATAAGGTCCGGGTCAAGAAAAAAAGACGGATTTTGACACATTTCAAAATATGTCAGATATTGTCCAAATTATGTTTTACTTCACGTCTAGACATGTGAAATGCATGATCTGTGGCAAACAAAAGTGAAAAACAAAATTGGTCTTATTTTTGTCGTACTTTTCAGATTTTCTTAGTTTTCACATAAGGTCCGGGGTCAGGAAAAAGACGGATTTTGACACATTTCAAAATATGTCAGATATTGTCCAAATTATGTTTTACTTCACGTCTAGACATGTGAAATGCATGATCTGTGGCAAACAAAAAAGTGAAAAACAAAATTGGTCTTATTTTTGTCGTACTTTTCAGATTTTCTTAGTTTTCACATAAGGTCCGGGGTCAGGAAAAAAAGACGGATTTTGACACATTTCAAAATATGTCAGATATTGTCCAAATTATGTTTTACTTCACGTCTAGACATGTGAAATGCATGATCTGTGGCAAAACAAAAGTGAAAAAAAAAATGGTCTTATTTTTGTCGTACTTTTCAGATTTTCTTAGTTTTCACATAAGGTCCGGGGTCAGGAAAAAAGACGGATTTTGACACATTTCAAAATATGTCAGATATTGTCCAAATTATGTTTTACTTCACGTCTAGACATGTGAAATGCATGATCTGTGGCAAACAAAAAGTGAAAAACAAAATTGGTCTTATTTTTGTCGTACTTTTCAGATTTTCTTAGTTTTCACATAAGGTCCGGGGTCAGGAAAAAGACGGATTTTGACACATTTCAAAATATGTCAGATATTGTCCAAATTATGTTTTACTTCACGTCTAGACATGTGAAATGCATGATCTGTGGCAAACAAAAAGTGAAAAAAAAATTGGTCTTATTTTTTTGTCGTACTTTTCAGATTTTCTTAGTTTTCACATAAGGTCCGGGGTCAGGAAAAGACGGATTTTGACACATTTCAAAATATGTCAGATATTGTCCAAATTATGTTTTACTTCACGCCTAGACATGTGAAATGCATGATCTGTGGCAAAACAAAAGTGAAAAAAAAATTGGTCTTATTTTTGTCGTCGACTTTTCAGATTTTCTTAGTTTTCACATAAGGTCCCGGGGTCAGGAAAAAGACGGATTTTGACACATTTCAAAAATATGTCAGATATTGTCCAAATTATGTTTTACTTCACGCCTAGACATGTGAAATGCATGATCTGTGGCAAAAAAAAGTGAAAAAAAAAAATTGGTCTTATTTTTGTCGTCGACTTTTCAGATTTTCTTAGTTTTCACATAAGGTCCGGGGTCAGGAAAAGACGGATTTTGACACATTTCAAAAATATGTCAGATATTGTCCAAATTATGTTTTACTTCACGCCTAGACATGTGAAATGCATGATCTGTGGCAAAAAAAAGTGAAAAAAAAAATTGGTCTTATTTTTGTCGTATTTTTCAGATTTTCTTAGTTTTCACATAAGGTCCGGGGTCAGGAAAAAGACGATTTTGACACATTTCAAAATATGTCAGATATTGTCCAAATTATGTTTTACTTCACGCCTAGACATGTGAAATGCATGATCTGTGGCAAAAAAAAGTGAAAACAAAAATTTGGTCTTATTTTTTTTCGTGACTTTTCAGATTTTCTTAGTTTTCACATAAGGTCCGGGGTCAGGAAAAAGACGGATTTTGACACATTTCAAAAATATGTCAGATATTGTCCAAATTATGTTTTACTTCACGCCTAGACATGTGAAATGCATGATCTGTGGCAAAAAAAAAGTGAAAAAAAAAATTGGTCTTATTTTTTCGTATTTTTCAGATTTTCTTAGTTTTCACATAAGGTCCGGGGTCAGGAAAAAGACGGATTTTGACACATTTCAAAATATGTCAGATATTGTCCAAATTATGTTTTACTTCACGCCTAGACATGTGAAATGCATGATCTGTGGCAAAAAAAAAGTGAAAAACAAAATTGGTCTTATTTTTTCGTGACTTTTCAGATTTTCTTAGTTTTCACATAAGGTCCGGGGTCAGGAAAAAGACGGATTTTGACACATTTCAAAATATGTCAGATATTGTCCAAATTATGTTTTACTTCACGCCTAGACATGTGAAATGCATGATCTGTGGCAAAACAAAAGTGAAAAACAAAATTGGTCTTATTTTTGTCGGACTTTTCAGATTTTCTTAGTTTTCACATAAGGTCCGGGGTCAGGAAAAAAGACGGATTTTGACACATTTCAAAATATGTCAGATATTGTCCAAATTATGTTTTACTTCACGTCTAGACATGTGAAATGCATGATCTGTGGCAAAACAAAAGTGAAAAACAAAATTGGTCTTATTTTTTTTGTCGTGACTTTTCAGATTTTCTTAGTTTTCACATAAGGTCCGGGTCAGGAAAAAAGACGGATTTTGACACATTTCAAAATATGTCAGATATTGTCCAAATTATGTTTTACTTCACGCCTAGACATGTGAAATGCATGATCTGTGGCAAAAAAAAAGTGAAAAACAAAATTGGTCTTATTTTTGTCGTATTCTTTTCAGATTTTCTTAGTTTTCACATAAGGTCCGGGGTCAGGAAAAAGACGGATTTTGACACATTTCAAAATATGTCAGATATTGTCCAAATTATGTTTTACTTCACGTCTAGACATGTGAAATGCATGATCTGTGGCAAACAAAAGTGAAAACAAAAATTGGTCTTATTTTTGTCGTACTTTTCAGATTTTCTTAGTTTTCACATAAGGTCCGGGTCAGGAAAAAGACGGATTTTGACACATTTCAAAATATGTCAGATATTGTCCAAATTATGTTTTACTTCACGCCTAGACATGTGAAATGCATGATCTGTGGCAAAAAAAAGTGAAAACAAAATTGGTCTTATTTTTTTTGTCGTATTTTTTCAGATTTTCTTAGTTTTCACATAAGGTCCGGGGTCAGGAAAAAGACGGATTTTGACACATTTCAAAATATGTCAGATATTGTCCAAATTATGTTTTACTTCACGCCTAGACATGTGAAATGCATGATCTGTGGCAAACAAAAGTGAAAAAACAAAATTGGTCTTATTTTTTTCGTACTTTTCAGATTTTCTTAGTTTTCACATAAGGTCCGGGGTCAGGAAAAAGACGGATTTTGACACATTTCAAAATATGTCAGATATTGTCCAAATTATGTTTTACTTCACGCCTAGACATGTGAAATGCATGATCTGTGGCAAAACAAAAGTGAAAAAAAAAATTGGTCTTATTTTTGTCGTGACTTTTTTCAGATTTTCTTAGTTTTCACATAAGGTCCGGGTCAGGAAAAAGACGGATTTTGACACATTTCAAAATATGTCAGATATTGTCCAAATTATGTTTTACTTCACGCCTAGACATGTGAAATGCATGATCTGTGGCAAAAAAAAAGTGAAAAAAAAAATTGGTCTTATTTTTTTGTCGTACTTTTCAGATTTTCTTAGTTTTCACATAAGGTCCGGGGTCAGGAAAAAGACGGATTTTGACACATTTCAAAATATGTCAGATATTGTCCAAATTATGTTTTACTTCACGCCTAGACATGTGAAATGCATGATCTGTGGCAAACAAAAGTGAAAAACAAAAATTGGTCTTATTTTTGTCGTACTTTTTTCAGATTTTCTTAGTTTTCACATAAGGTCCGGGGTCAGGAAAAGACGGATTTTGACACATTTCAAAATATGTCAGATATTGTCCAAATTATGTTTTACTTCACGCCTAGACATGTGAAATGCATGATCTGTGGCAAACAAAAAGTGAAAAAAAAAATTGGTCTTATTTTTTCGTATTTTTTTCAGATTTTCTTAGTTTTCACATAAGGTCCGGGTCAGGAAAAAGACGGATTTTGACACATTTCAAAAAATATGTCAGATATTGTCCAAATTATGTTTTACTTCACGCCTAGACATGTGAAATGCATGATCTGTGGCAAAACAAAAGTGAAAAACAAAATTGGTCTTATTTTTTGTCGTATTTTTTCAGATTTTCTTAGTTTTCACATAAGGTCCGGGGTCAGGAAAAAGACGGATTTTGACACATTTCAAAATATGTCAGATATTGTCCAAATTATGTTTTACTTCACGCCTAGACATGTGAAATGCATGATCTGTGGCAAAACAAAAGTGAAAAAAAAAATTGGTCTTATTTTTTGTCGCATTTTTCAGATTTTCTTAGTTTTCACATAAGGTCCGGGGTCAGGAAAAGACGGATTTTGACACATTTCAAAATATGTCAGATATTGTCCAAATTATGTTTTACTTCACGCCTAGACATGTGAAATGCATGATCTGTGGCAAACAAAAAAGTGAAAAAAAAAAATTGGTCTTATTTTTTGTCGTACTTTTCAGATTTTCTTAGTTTTCACATAAGGTCCGGGGTCAGGAAAAGACGGATTTTGACACATTTCAAAATATGTCAGATATTGTCCAAATTATGTTTTACTTCACGCCTAGACATGTGAAATGCATGATCTGTGGCAAAACAAAAGTGAAAAAAAAATTGGTCTTATTTTTTGTCGTACTTTTTCAGATTTTCTTAGTTTTCACATAAGGTCCGGGGTCAGGAAAAAGACGGATTTTGACACATTTCAAAATATGTCAGATATTGTCCAAATTATGTTTTACTTCACGCCTAGACATGTGAAATGCATGATCTGTGGCAAAAAAAAAGTGAAAAACAAAATTGGTCTTATTTTTTTTCGTGACTTTTCAGATTTTCTTAGTTTTCACATAAGGTCCGGGGTCAGGAAAAAGACGGATTTTGACACATTTCAAAATATGTCAGATATTGTCCAAATTATGTTTTACTTCACGCCTAGACATGTGAAATGCATGATCTGTGGCAAACAAAAAGTGAAAAACAAAATTGGTCTTATTTTTTTCGTGATTTTTTCAGATTTTCTTAGTTTTCACATAAGGTCCGGGGTCAGGAAAAGACGGATTTTGACACATTTCAAAATATGTCAGATATTGTCCAAATTATGTTTTACTTCACGCCTAGACATGTGAAATGCATGATCTGTGGCAAAAAAAAGTGAAAAAAAAATTGGTCTTATTTTTTCGTATTTTTCAGATTTTCTTAGTTTTCACATAAGGTCCGGGGTCAGGAAAAAGACGGATTTTGACACATTTCAAAATATGTCAGATATTGTCCAAATTATGTTTTACTTCACGCCTAGACATGTGAAATGCATGATCTGTGGCAAACAAAAGTGAAAAAAAAATTGGTCTTATTTTTTGTCGTACTTTTCAGATTTTCTTAGTTTTCACATAAGGTCCGGGGTCAGGAAAAAGACGGATTTTGACACATTTCAAAATATGTCAGATATTGTCCAAATTATGTTTTACTTCACGCCTAGACATGTGAAATGCATGATCTGTGGCAAACAAAAGTGAAAAACAAAATTGGTCTTATTTTTTTTCGTCAGATTTTTTCAGATTTTCTTAGTTTTCACATAAGGTCCGGGGTCAGGAAAAAGACGGATTTTGACACATTTCAAAAATATGTCAGATATTGTCCAAATTATGTTTTACTTCACGCCTAGACATGTGAAATGCATGATCTGTGGCAAACAAAAAGTGAAAAAACAAAATTGGTCTTATTTTTGTCGCATTTTTTCAGATTTTCTTAGTTTTCACATAAGGTCCGGGTCAGGAAAAGACGGATTTTGACACATTTCAAAATATGTCAGATATTGTCCAAATTATGTTTTACTTCACGCCTAGACATGTGAAATGCATGATCTGTGGCAAACAAAAAAGTGAAAACAAAATTGGTCTTATTTTTTGTCGTGACTTTTTCAGATTTTCTTAGTTTTCACATAAGGTCCGGGGTCAGGAAAAAGACGGATTTTGACACATTTCAAAATATGTCAGATATTGTCCAAATTATGTTTTACTTCACGTCTAGACATGTGAAATGCATGATCTGTGGCAAACAAAAGTGAAAACAAAATTGGTCTTATTTTTTGTCGCATTTTTTCAGATTTTCTTAGTTTTCACATAAGGTCCGGGGTCAGGAAAAAAGACGGATTTTGACACATTTCAAAATATGTCAGATATTGTCCAAATTATGTTTTACTTCACGTCTAGACATGTGAAATGCATGATCTGTGGCAAACAAAAGTGAAAA
>NW_025962133.1:1845761-1861820 GCF_017589495.1 Alosa alosa | reverse complement strand
CAGTCTGTTACATGTTCATCACATATGACTCTTGAGTTAAGCCACTGGAGGTTTTGCTAGGGCGGAATCATCTCTGAACCCTTGGGTATATACCATGGGTCTGAGATTTTTTAGGCTCTGCTTAAGGCTTTAACCCCTTGCGAGGTTAGCTTAAGTGGGGCACAGTGCACCAGTACTTATCGGTGCTTAAAGCCTGGTTGTCCGTGGGGGTGGTACCCAGAGGGGGTGTTTGCCACTTTGTGTTGGGCTTAGCATAGAGGGTGTTAGCTAGTTTGATTAGCGTGTTTAATTTGGGTTAAGTTTAGTGGAGTAGGATACAGGGTAATGCTCCCAGGCTCTGCAGCAGCTTGGGGGACAGAGAGGAGTCTTTGGAGCCTCTGTGATCAGCTGGGGCCTGTGGGTGGGTGTGTGTGTGTGTAGGGGTGCTGCAGTGGGTATAGCACAGCATCTAGGCCCAAGCATCTAGGCACAGCATCTAGGCCCAACTTTAATAATAATAATGTAATAATAATAATAAGTTGGGGCCTCTATGAGAACAGCTGGAGCCTCTCTGAGCAACAGGCCCCTCTCTCTGTCCCTCTCTATCACCTGCGCGCGCGTGTGTGCGTGTGTGTGGCTGTGCTTGGTGGGGGGGGTCTAGCGCAGCTCTCTGTGTCTCTCCCTGCTCCTAGGCCCAAGTTGAGCCCGTCCGATCACAGTAGCTAGTAGGCCTCTCACAAGGCCTTAGCTTAAGCTAATGTGTGTGTGTGTTTGGGGGAGCTCAGGATTGGGTGAGATTCTAGATTAATTTTGGCAGCTCGGACGCCGCGCCCGCCACCCCGTCTAGCTGTGACCTTGCGTCCTTGAGGAGATAGCTGAGCCAGAATCATTATGTGAATTAGCTAGTGACATGTTCATCCATCTGACTCTTGACTTATGTGAATCCGTGGCAGTATGGGAGAATGACAGTCTGTTACATTTTCATCACATACGACTCTTGACTTAGCGGGTTTTCCTCTTGGCCCCTTAGTGGCAGTATGGGAGAATGACAGTCTGTTACATTTTCCATCACATCACGACTCTTGACTTAGCTTTTTCACTCTTGGCCCCTTAGTGGCAGTATGGGAGAATGACAGTCTGTTACATTTTCCATCACATACGACTCTTGAGTTAAGCGCTTTTTTCAGTCTTGGCCCCTTAGTGGCAGTATGGGAGAATGACAGTCTGTTACATGTTCATCACATATGACTCTTGAGTTAAGCGCCTGGAGGTTTGCTAGGGCGGAATCATATCTGAACCCTTAGGTATACCATGGGTTTGAGATTTTTCGGCTCTGCTTAAGGCTTTAACCCTTGCGAGGTTAGCTTAAGTGGGGCACAGTGCACCAGTACTTATCGGTGCTTAAGCCTGGTTGTCCGTGGGGGGTGGTACCCAGAGGGGGTGTTTGCCACTTTGTGTTGCGGGCTTAGCATAGAGGGTGTTAGCTAGTTTGATTAAGCGTGTTTAATTTGGGTTAAGTTTAGTGGAGTAGGATACAGGGTAATGCTCCCAGGCTCACACACACTGCAGCGCAGGGGACAGAGAGGAGTCTTTGGAGCCTCTGTGAGCAGCTGGGGCCTGTGGGTGGGGTGTGTGTGTGTGTAGGGGTGCTGCAGTGGGTATAGCACAGCATCTAGGCCCAAGCATCTAGGCACAGCATCTAGGCCCAACTTTTAATAATAATGTAATAATAATAATAAGTTGGGGCCTCTATGAGGCAGCTGGAGCCTCTCTGAGCAACAGGCCCCCTCTCTGTCCCTCTCTATCACCTGCTTGTGGCGTGTGTGCGTGTGTGTGGCTGTGCTTGGTGGGGGTCTAGCGCAGCTCTCTGTGTCTCTCCTGCTCCTAGGCCCAAGTTGAGCCCGTCTGAGCACAAGCACTCATCCCCAGGCCTCTCGGCCCGTCCGATCACAGTAGCTAGTAGGCCTCTCACAAGGCCTTAGCTTAAGCTAATGTGTGTGTGTTCAGGGGGGGGCCGCTCAGGATTGGGTGAGATTCTAGATTAATTTTGGGCTCGGACCTTAGCGCCGCCACCCCGTCTGCGCTGTGACCTTGCGTCGGAGAGATAGGCCCGGTTGGCTAGGGCCAGAATCGTATGTGAATCCGCAGCTAAGCGTGACATGTTCATCACATCGACTCTTGACTTAGCGGGTTTTCACTCTTGGCCCCTTAGTGGCAGTATGGGAGAATGACAGTCTGTTACATTTTCCATCACATCACGACTCTTGACTTAGCGGCTTTTCACTCTTGGCCCCTTAGTGGCAGTATGGGAGAATGACAGTCTGTTACATTTTTCCATCACATCACGACTCTTGACTTAGCGGGTTTTCACTCTTGGCCCCTTAGTGGCAGTATGGGAGAATGACAGTCTGTTACATGTTCATCACATATGACTCTTGAGTTAAGCGCCTGGAGGTTTGCTAGGGCGGAATCATATCTGAACCCTTGGGTATACCATGGGTTTGAGATTTTTTAGGCTCTGCTTAAGGCTTTAACCCTTGCGAGGTTAGCTTAAGTGGGGCACAGTGCACCAGTACTTATCGGTGCTTAAGCCTGGTTGTCCGTGGGGGTGGTACCCAGAGGGGGTGTTTGCCACTTTGTGTTGCGGGCTTAGCATAGAGGGTGTTAGCTAGTTTGATTAAGCGTGTTTAATTTGGGTTAAGTTTAGTGGAGTAGGATACAGGGTAATGCTCCCCAGGCTCACACCTGCAGCGCGCAGGGGACAGAGAGGAGTCTTTGGAGCCTCTGTGAAATCAGCTGGGGCCTGTGGGTGGGTGTGTGTGTGTGTAGGGGTGCTGCAGTGGGTATAGCACAGCATCTAGGCCCAAGCATCTAGGCACAGCATCTAGGCCCAACTTTAATAATAATAATGTAATAATAATAATAAGTTGGGGCCTCTCTGAGCAGCTGGAGCCTCTCTGAGCAACAGGCCCCTCTCTCTGTCCCTCTCTATCACCTCTTGTGGCGTGTGTGCGTGTGTGTGGCTGTGCTTGGTGGGGGGTCTGGCGCAGCTCTCTGTGTCTCTCCCTGCTCCTAGGCCCAAGTTGAGCCGTCTGAGCACAAGCACTCATCCCCAGGCCTCTCGGCCCGTCCGATCACAGTAGCTAGTAGGCCTCTCACAAGGCCTTAGCTTAAGCTAATGTGTGTGTGTTTGGGGGGGGGGGGCTCAGGATTGGGTGAGATTCTAGATTAATTTTGGCTCGGACATAGCGCCGCCACCCCGTCTCGCTGTGACCTTGCGTCATTTGCGGAGATAGGCGGTTAGCTAGGAGCCAGAATCGTATGTGAATCCGCAGCTAGCGTGACATGTTCATCACATACGACTCTTGACTTAGCGGGTTTTCACTCTTGGCCCCTTAGTGGCAGTATGGGAGAATGACAGTCTGTTACATTTTCCATCACATACGACTCTTGACTTAGCGGCTTTTCACTCTTGGCCCCTTAGTGGCAGTATGGGAGAATGACAGTCTGTTACATTTTCCATCACATACGACTCTTGACTTAGCGGGTTTTCACTCTTGGCCCCTTAGTGGCAGTATGGGAGAATGACAGTCTGTTACATGTTCATCACATATGACTCTTGAGTTAAGCGCCTGGAGGTTTGCTAGGGCGGAATCATATCTGAACCACTTAGGTATACCATGGGTTTGAGATTTTTCGGCTCTGCTTAAGGCTTTAACCCTTGCGAGGTTAGCTTAAGTGGGGCACAGTGCACCAGTACTTATCGGTGCTTAAGCCTGGTTGTCCGTGGGGGTGGTACCCAGAGGGGTGTTTGCCACTTTGTGTTGCGGGCTTAGCATAGAGGGTGTTAGCTAGTTTGATTAGCGTGTTTAATTTGGGTTAAGTTTAGTGGAGTAGGATACAGGGTAATGCTCCCAGGCTCACACACCTTGGCGCGGGGACAGAGAGGAGTCTTTGGAGCCTCTGTGAATCAGCTGGGGCCTGTGGGTGGGTGTGTGTGTGTGTAGGGGTGCTGCAGTGGGTATAGCACAGCATCTAGGCCCAAGCATCTAGGCACAGCATCTAGGCCCAACTTTAATAATAATAATGTAATAATAATAATAAGTTGGGGCCTCTATGAGCAGCTGGAGCCTCTCTGAGCAACAGGCCCCTCTCTCTGTCCCTCTCTATCACCTCTTGTGGCGTGTGTGCGTGTGTGTGGCTGTGCTTGGTGGGGGGTCTGGCGCAGCTCTCTGTGTCTCTCCCTGCTCCTAGGCCCAAGTTGAGCCCGTCTGAGCACAAGCACTCATCCCCAGGCCTCTCGGCCCGTCCGATCACAGTAGCTAGTAGGCCTCTCACAAGGCCTTAGCTTAAGCTAATGTGTGTGTGTTTACAAGGGGGGGGGGCTCAGGATTGGGTGAGATTCTAGATTAATTTTGGGCTCGGGCCTTAGCGCCGCCACCCCGTCTCGCTGTGACCTTGCGTCGCGGAGATAGGCGGTTGGCTAGGGCCAGAATCGTATGTGAATCCGCAGCTAGCGTGACATGTTCATCACATACGACTCTTGACTTAGCGGGTTTTCACTCTTGGCCCCTTAGTGGCAGTATGGGAGAATGACAGTCTGTTACATTTTCCATCACATACGACTCTTGACTTAGCGGCTTTTCACTCTTGGCCCCTTAGTGGCAGTATGGGAGAATGACAGTCTGTTACATTTTCCATCACATACGACTCTTGACTTAGCGGGTTTTCACTCTTGGCCCCTTAGTGGCAGTATGGGAGAATGACAGTCTGTTACATGTTCATCACATATGACTCTTGAGTTAGCGCCTGGAGGTTTGCTAGGGCGGAATCATATCTGAACCCTTAGGTATACCATGGGTTTGAGATTTTTTCGGCTCTGCTTAAGGCTTTAACCCTTGCGAGGGTTAGCTTAAGTGGGGCACAGTGCACCAGTACTTATCGGTGCTTAAGCCTGGTTGTCCGTGGGGGGTGGTACCCAGAGGGGGTGTTTGCCACTTTGTGTTGCGGGCTTAGCATAGAGGGTGTTAGCTAGTTTGATTAGCGTGTTTAATTTGGGTTAAGTTTAGTGGAGTAGGATACAGGGTAATGCTCCCAGGCTCACACACTGCAGCAGCTTGGGGACAGAGAGGAGTCTTTGGAGCCTCTGTGAGCAGCTGGGGCCTGTGGGTGGGTGTGTGTGTGTGTAGGGGTGCTGCAGTGGGTATAGCACAGCATCTAGGCCCAAGCATCTAGGCACAGCATCTAGGCCCAACTTTAATAATAATAATGTAATAATAATAATAAGTTGGGGCCTCTATGAGCAGCTGGAGCCTCTCTGAGCAACAGGCCCCTCTCTCTGTCCCTCTCTATCACCTGCGCGCGCGTGTGTGCGTGTGTGTGGCTGTGCTTGGTGGGGGGGGGGTCTAGCGCAGCTCTCTGTGTCTCTCCCTGCTCCTAGGCCCAAGTTGAGCCCGTCTGAGCACAAGCACTCATCCCAGGCCTCTCGGCCCGTCCGATCACAGTAGCTAGTAGGCCTCTCACAAGGCCTTAGCTTAAGCTAATGTGTGTGTGTTTTGGGGGGGGGCTCAGGATTGGGTGAGATTCTAGATTAATTTTGGGCTCGGACGCCTTAGCGCCCGCCACCCCGTCTCGCTGTGACCTTGCGTCGCGGAGATAGCCCGGTTAGCTAGGGCCAGAATCGTATGTGAATCCGCAGCTAAGCGTGACATGTTCATCACATACGACTCTTGACTTAGCGGGTTTTCACTCTTGGCCCCTTAGTGGCAGTATGGGAGAATGACAGTCTGTTACATTTTTCCATCACATACGACTCTTGACTTAGCGGCTTTTCACTCTTGGCCCCTTAGTGGCAGTATGGGAGAATGACAGTCTGTTACATTTTCCATCACATCACGACTCTTGACTTAGCGGGTTTTCACTCTTGGCCCCTTAGTGGCAGTATGGGAGAATGACAGTCTGTTACATGTTCATCACATATGACTCTTGAGTTAAGCGCCTGGAGGTTTGCTAGGGCGGAATCATATCTGAACCCCTTAGGTATACCATGGGTTTGAGATTTTTCGGCTCTGCTTAAGGCTTTAACCCTTGCGAGGTTAGCTTAAGTGGGGCACAGTGCACCAGTACTTATCGGTGCTTAAGCCTGGTTGTCCGTGGGGGGTGGTACCCAGAGGGGGTGTTTGCCACTTTGTGTTGCGGGCTTAGCATAGAGGGTGTTAGCTAGTTTGATTAAGCGTGTTTAATTTGGGTTAAGTTTAGTGGAGTAGGATACAGGGGTAATGCTCCCAGGCTCACACCTGCAGCGCAGGGGACAGAGAGGAGTCTTTGGAGCCTCTGTGAGCAGCTGGGGCCTGTGGGTGGGTGTGTGTGTGTGTAGGGGGTGCTGCAGTGGGTATAGCACAGCATCTAGGCCCAAGCATCTAGGCACAGCATCTAGGCCCAACTTTAATAATAATAATGTAATAATAATAATAAGTTGGGGCCTCTATGAGCAGCTGGAGCCTCTCTGAGCAACAGGCCCCTCTCTCTGTCCCTCTCTATCACCCTTGTGGCGTGTGTGCGTGTGTGTGGCTGTGCTTGGTGGGGGGTCTGGCGCAGCTCTCTGTGTCTCTCCCTGCTCCTAGGCCCAAGTTGAGCCCGTCTGAGCACAAGCACTCATCCCCAGGCCTCTCCCGGCCCGTCCGATCACAGTAGCTAGTAGGCCTCTCACAAGGCCTTAGCTTAAGCTAATGTGTGTGTGTTTGGGGGGGGGGCGCTCAGGATTGGGTGAGATTCTAGATTAATTTTGGGCTCGGACATAGCGCCGCCACCCCGTCTCGCTGTGACCTTGCGTCGCGGAGATAGGCCCGGTTAGCTAGGGCCAGAATCGTATGTGAATCCGCAGCTAGCGTGACATGTTCATCACATACGACTCTTGACTTAGCGGGTTTTCACTCTTGGCCCCTTAGTGGCAGTATGGGAGAATGACAGTCTGTTACATTTTCCATCACATCACGACTCTTGACTTAGCGGCTTTTCACTCTTGCCCCTTAGTGGCAGTATGGGAGAATGACAGTCTGTTACATTTTCCATCACATCACGACTCTTGACTTAGCGGGTTTTCACTCTTGGCCTTAGTGGCAGTATGGGAGAATGACAGTCTGTTACATGTTCATCACATATGACTCTTGAGTTAAGCGCCTGGAGGTTTGCTAGGGCGAATCATATCTGAACCCTTAGGTATACCATGGGTTTGAGATTTTTTAGGCTCTGCTTAAAGGCTTTAACCCTTGCGAGGTTAGCTTAAGTGGGGCACAGTGCACCAGTACTTATCGGTGCTTAAGCCTGGTTGTCCGTGGGGGGTGGTACCCAGAGGGGGTGTTTGCCACTTTGTGTTGCGGGCTTAGCATAGAGGGTGTTAGCTAGTTTGATTAAGCGTGTTTAATTTGGGTTAAGTTTAGTGGAGTAGGATACAGGGTAATGCTCCCAGGCTCACACCTGCACGCGCGCAGGGGACAGAGAGGAGTCTTTGGAGCCTCTGTGAGCAGCTGGGGCCTGTGGGTGGGTGTGTGTGTGTAGGGGTGCTGCAGTGGGTATAGCACAGCATCTAGGCCCAAGCATCTAGGCACAGCATCTAGGCCCAACTTTAATAATAATAATGTAATAATAATAATAAGTTGGGGCCTCTATGAGCAGCTGGAGCCTCTCTGAGCAACAGGCCCCTCTCTCTGTCCCTCTCTATCACCTCTTGTGGCGTGTGTGCGTGTGTGTGGCTGTGCTTGGTGGGGGGTCTAGCGCAGCTCTCTGTGTCTCTCCCTGCTCCTAGGCCCAAGTTGAGCCCGTCTGAGCACAAGCACTCATCCCCAGGCCTCTCCCGGCCCGTCCGATCACAGTAGCTAGTAGGCCTCTCACAAGGCCTTAGCTTAAGCTAATGTGTGTGTGTTTGGGGGGGGGGGCTCAGGATTGGGTGAGATTCTAGATTAATTTTGGGCTCGGACATAGCGCCGCCACCCCGTCTCGCTGTGACCTTGCGTCGTGAGGAGATATAGCCCGGTTGGCTAGGGCCAGAATCATTATGTGAATCCGCAGCTAGCGTGACATGTTCATCACATACGACTCTTGACTTAGCGGGTTTTCACTCTTGGCCCCTTAGTGGCAGTATGGGAGAATGACAGTCTGTTACATTTTCCATCACATACGACTCTTGACTTAGCGGCTTTTCACTCTTGGCCCCTTAGTGGCAGTATGGGAGAATGACAGTCTGTTACATTTTCCATCACATACGACTCTTGACTTAGCGGGTTTTCACTCTTGGCCCCTTAGTGGCAGTATGGGAGAATGACAGTCTGTTACATGTTCATCACATATGACTCTTGAGTTAGCGCCTGGAGGTTTGCTAGGGCCGGAATCATATACGAACCCGCAGGTATACCATGGGTTTGAGATTTTTTCGGCTCTGCTTAAGGCTTTAACCCTTGCGAGGTTAGCTTAAGTGGGGCACAGTGCACCAGTACTTATCGGTGCTTAAGCCTGGTTGTCCGTGGGGGGTGGTACCCAGAGGGGGTGTTTGCCACTTTGTGTTGCGGGCTTAGCATAGAGGGTGTTAGCTAGTTTGATTAGCGTGTTTAATTTGGGTTAAGTTTAGTGGAGTAGGATACAGGGTAATGCTCCCAGGCTCACACCTGCAGCGGGGGACAGAGAGGAGTCTTTGGAGCCTCTGTGAGCAGCTGGGGCCTGTGGGTGGGTGTGTGTGTGTGTGTAGGGGGGTGCTGCAGTGGGTATAGCACAGCATCTAGGCCCAAGCATCTAGGCACAGCATCTAGGCCCAACTTTAATAATAATAATGTAATAATAATAATAAGTTGGGGCCTCTATGAGCAGCTGGAGCCTCTCTGAGCAACAGGCCCCTCTCTCTGTCCCTCTCTATCACCTCTTGTGGCGTGTGTGCGTGTGTGTGGCTGTGCTTGGTGGGGGGTCTGGCGCAGCTCTCTGTGTCTCTCCCTGCTCCTAGGCCCAAGTTGAGCCCGTCTGAGCACAAGCACTCATCCCCAGGCCTCTCCCGGCCCGTCCGATCACAGTAGCTAGTAGGCCTCTCACAAGGCCTTAGCTTAAGCTAATGTGTGTGTGTTTGGGGGGGAGGGGGGGGGGGCGCTCAGGATTGGGTGAGATTCTAGATTAATTTTGGCGCTCGGGGCCTTAGCGCCGCCACCCCGTCTCGCTGTGACCTTGCGTGTGGAGATGGATGGCGGTTGGCTAGGGCCAGAATCGTATGTGAATCCGCAGCTAAGCGTGACATGTTCATCACATCGACTCTTGACTTAGCGGGTTTTCACTCTTGGCCCCTTAGTGGCAGTATGGGAGAATGACAGTCTGTTACATTTTCCATCACATCACGACTCTTGACTTAGCGGCTTTTCACTCTTGGCCTTAGTGGCAGTATGGGAGAATGACAGTCTGTTACATTTTCCATCACATACGACTCTTGACTTAGCGGGTTTTCACTCTTGGCCCCTTAGTGGCAGTATGGGAGAATGACAGTCTGTTACATGTTCATCACATATGACTCTTGAGTTAAGCGCCTGGAGGTTTGCTAGGGCGGAATCATATCTGAACCCTTAGGTATACCATGGGTTTGAGATTTTTCGGCTCTGCTTAAGGCTTTAACCCTTGCGAGGTTAGCTTAAGTGGGGCACAGTGCACCAGTACTTATCGGTGCTTAAGCCTGGTTGTCCGTGGGGGGTGGTACCCAGAGGGGGTGTTTGCCACTTTGTGTTGCGGGCTTAGCATAGAGGGTGTTAGCTAGTTTGATTAGCGTGTTTAATTTGGGTTAAGTTTAGTGGAGTAGGATACAGGGTAATGCTCCCAGGCTCACACCTGCAGCGCAGCAGGGGACAGAGAGGAGTCTTTGGAGCCTCTGTGAGCAGCTGGGGCCTGTGGGTGGGTGTGTGTGTGTGTAGGGGTGCTGCAGTGGGTATAGCACAGCATCTAGGCCCAAGCATCTAGGCACAGCATCTAGGCCCAACTTTAATAATAATAATGTAATAATAATAATAAGTTGGGGCCTCTATGAGCAGCTGGAGCCTCTCTGAGCAACAGGCCCCTCTCTCTGTCCCTCTCTATCACCTCTGTGGCGTGTGTGTGCGTGTGTGTGGCTGTGCTTGGTGGGGGGTCTGGCGCAGCTCTCTGTGTCTCTCCCTGCTCCTAGGCCCAAGTTGAGCCCGTCTGAGCACAAGCACTCATCCCCAGGCCTCTCGGCCCGTCCGATCACAGTAGCTAGTAGGCCTCTCACAAGGCCTTAGCTTAAGCTAATGTGTGTGTGTTTGGGGGAGGCGCTCAGGATTGGGTGAGATTCTAGATTAATTTTGGCGCTCGGGCCTTAGCGCCGCCACCCCGTCTCGCTGTGACCTTGCGTGTGAGGAGATAGGCCCGGTTAGCTAGGAGCCAGAATCGTATGTGAATCCGCA
This sequence comes from Alosa alosa, assembly GCF_017589495.1. Taxonomy (NCBI): domain Eukaryota; kingdom Metazoa; phylum Chordata; class Actinopteri; order Clupeiformes; family Clupeidae; genus Alosa; species Alosa alosa. The sequence goes on along the minus strand of NW_025962133.1, from coordinate 1,851,399 downwards.
GCTAAGCGTGACATGTTCATCACATCACGACTCTTGACTTAGCGGGTTTTCACTCTTGGCCTTAGTGGCAGTATGGGAGAATGACAGTCTGTTACATTTTCCATCACATCACGACTCTTGACTTAGCGGCTTTTCACTCTTGGCCTTAGTGGCAGTATGGGAGAATGACAGTCTGTTACATTTTCCATCACATACGACTCTTGACTTAGCGGGTTTTCACTCTTGGCCTTAGTGGCAGTATGGGAGAATGACAGTCTGTTACATGTTCATCACATATGACTCTTGAGTTAAGCGCCTGGAGGTTTGCTAGGGCGGAATCATATCTGAACCCTTAGGTATACCATGGGTTTGAGATTTTTTGGCTCTGCTTAAGGCTTTAACCCTTGCGAGGTTAGCTTAAGTGGGGCACAGTGCACCAGTACTTATCGGTGCTTAAGCCTGGTTGTCCGTGGGGGGTGGTACCCAGAGGGGGTGTTTGCCACTTTGTGTTGCGGGCTTAGCATAGAGGGTGTTAGCTAGTTTGATTAAGCGTGTTTAATTTGGGTTAAGTTTAGTGGAGTAGGATACAGGGTAATGCTCCCAGGCTCACACCTGCAGCGCAGGGGACAGAGAGGAGTCTTTGGAGCCTCTGTGAGCAGCTGGGGCCTGTGGGTGGGTGTGTGTGTGTGTAGGGGGTGCTGCAGTGGGTATAGCACAGCATCTAGGCCCAAGCATCTAGGCACAGCATCTAGGCCCAACTTTAATAATAATAATGTAATAATAATAATAAGTTGGGGCCTCTATGAGCAGCTGGAGCCTCTCTGAGCAACAGGCCCCTCTCTCTGTCCCTCTCTATCACCTCTTGTGGCGTGTGTGCGTGTGTGTGGCTGTGCTTGGTGGGGGGTCTGGCGCAGCTCTCTGTGTCTCTCCCTGCTCCTAGGCCCAAGTTGAGCCCGTCTGAGCACAAGCACTCATCCCCAGGCCTCTCGGCCCGTCCGATCACAGTAGCTAGTAGGCCTCTCACAAGGCCTTAGCTTAAGCTAATGTGTGTGTGTTGGGGGGGGAGGCGCTCAGGATTGGGTGAGATTCTAGATTAATTTTGGCGCTCGGGACTTAGCGCCGCCACCCCGTCTCGCTGTGACCTTGCGTGTGCGGAGATAGGCGGTTGGCTAGGGCCCAGAATCGTATGTGAATCCCAGCTAAGCGTGACATGTTCATCACATCACGACTCTTGACTTAGCGGGTTTTCACTCTTGGCCCCTTAGTGGCAGTATGGGAGAATGACAGTCTGTTACATTTTCCATCACATCACGACTCTTGACTTAGCGGCTTTTCACTCTTGGCCCCTTAGTGGCAGTATGGGAGAATGACAGTCTGTTACATTTTCCATCACATCGACTCTTGACTTAGCGGGTTTTCACTCTTGGCCCCTTAGTGGCAGTATGGGAGAATGACAGTCTGTTACATGTTCATCACATATGACTCTTGAGTTAAGCGCCTGGAGGTTTGCTAGGGCGGAATCATATCTGAACCCTTAGGTATACCATGGGTTTGAGATTTTTCGGCTCTGCTTAAGGCTTTAACCCTTGCGAGGTTAGCTTAAGTGGGGCACAGTGCACCAGTACTTATCGGTGCTTAAGCCTGGTTGTCCGTGGGGGGTGGTACCCCCAGGGGGTGTTTGCCACTTTGTGTTGCGGGCTTAGCATAGAGGGTGTTAGCTAGTTTGATTAAGCGTGTTTAATTTGGGTTAAGTTTAGTGGAGTAGGATACAGGGTAATGCTCCCAGGCTCACACACCTGCTTGGCGCGGGGACAGAGAGGAGTCTTTGGAGCCTCTGTGAGCAGCTGGGGCCTGTGGGTGGGTGTGTGTGTGTGTAGGGGGTGCTGCAGTGGGTATAGCACAGCATCTAGGCCCAAGCATCTAGGCACAGCATCTAGGCCCAACTTTAATAATAATAATGTAATAATAATAATAAGTTGGGGCCTCTATGAGCAGCTGGAGCCTCTCTGAGCAACAGGCCCCTCTCTCTGTCCCTCTCTATCACCTCTTGTGGCGCGTGTGTGCGTGTGTGTGGCTGTGCTTGGTGGGGGTCTGGCGCAGCTCTCTGTGTCTCTCCTGCTCCTAGGCCCAAGTTGAGCCCGTCTGAGCACAAGCACTCATCCCCAGGCCTCTCGGCCCGTCCGATCACAGTAGCTAGTAGGCCTCTCACAAGGCCTTAGCTTAAGCTAATGTGTGTGTGTTTGGGGGGAGGCGCTCAGGATTGGGTGAGATTCTAGATTAATTTTGGGCTCGGACATAGCGCCGCCACCCCGTCTCGCTGTGACCTTGCGTCGGAGATATGAAGCGGTTAGCTAGGGCCAGAATCGTATGTGAATCCGCAGCTAAGCGTGACATGTTCATCACATACGACTCTTGACTTTAGCGGGTTTTCACTCTTGGCCCCTTAGTGGCAGTATGGGAGAATGACAGTCTGTTACATTTTCCATCACATCACGACTCTTGACTTAGCGGCTTTTCACTCTTGGCCCCTTAGTGGCAGTATGGGAGAATGACAGTCTGTTACATTTTCCATCACATCGACTCTTGACTTAGCGGGTTTTCACTCTTGGCCTTAGTGGCAGTATGGGAGAATGACAGTCTGTTACATGTTCATCACATATGACTCTTGAGTTAAGCGCCTGGAGGTTTGCTAGGGCGGAATCATATCTGAACCACTTAGGTATACCATGGGTTTGAGATTTTTCGGCTCTGCTTAAGGCTTTAACCCTTGCGAGGTTAGCTTAAGTGGGGCACAGTGCACCAGTACTTATCGATTGCTTAAGCCTGGTTGTCCGTGGGGGGTGGTACCCAGAGGGGGTGTTTGCCACTTTGTGTTGCGGGCTTAGCATAGAGGGTGTTAGCTAGTTTGATTAAGCGTGTTTAATTTGGGTTAAGTTTAGTGGAGTAGGATACAGGGTAATGCTCCCAGGCTCACACACACGCGCGCAGGGGACAGAGAGGAGTCTTTGGAGCCTCTGTGAGCAGCTGGGGCCTGTGGGTGGGTGTGTGTGTGTGTAGGGGTGCTGCAGTGGGTATAGCACAGCATCTAGGCCCAAGCATCTAGGCACAGCATCTAGGCCCAACTTTAATAATAATAATGTAATAATAATAATAAGTTGGGGCCTCTATGAGCAGCTGGAGCCTCTCTGAGCAACAGGCCCCTCTCTCTGTCCCTCTCTATCACCTGCGCGCGCGTGTGTGCGTGTGTGTGGCTGTGCTTGGTGGGGGGTCTAGCGCAGCTCTCTGTGTCTCTCCCTGCTCCTAGGCCCAAGTTGAGCCCGTCTGAGCACAAGCACTCATCCCCAGGCCTCTCCCGGCCCGTCCGATCACAGTAGCTAGTAGGCCTCTCACAAGGCCTTAGCTTAAGCTAATGTGTGTGTGTTTGGGGGGGCGCTCAGGATTGGGTGAGATTCTAGATTAATTTTGGCGCTCGGGCCTTAGCGCCGCCACCCCGTCTCGCTGTGACCTTGCGTCGCGGAGATAGGCGGTTGGCTAGGGCCAGAATGTATGTGAATCCGCAGCTAAGCGTGACATGTTCATCACATCACGACTCTTGACTTAGCGGGTTTTCACTCTTGGCCCCTTAGTGGCAGTATGGGAGAATGACAGTCTGTTACATTTTCCATCACATCGACTCTTGACTTAGCGGCTTTTCCTCTTGGCCCCTTAGTGGCAGTATGGGAGAATGACAGTCTGTTACATTTTCCATCACATACGACTCTTGACTTAAGCGGGTTTTCACTCTTGGCCTTAGTGGCAGTATGGGAGAATGACAGTCTGTTACATGTTCATCACATATGACTCTTGAGTTAAGCGCCTGGAGGTTTGCTAGGGCGGAATCATATCTGAACCCTTAGGTATACCATGGGTTTGAGATTTTTCGGCTCTGCTTAAGGCTTTAACCCTTGCGAGGTTAGCTTAAGTGGGGCACAGTGCACCAGTACTTATCGGTGCTTAAGCCTGGTTGTCCGTGGGGGGTGGTACCCAGAGGGGGGTGTTTGCCACTTTGTGTTGCGGGCTTAGCATAGGGTGTTAGCTAGTTTGATTAAGCGTGTTTAATTTGGGTTAAGTTTAGTGGAGTAGGATACAGGGTAATGCTCCCAGGCTCACCTGCACGCGCGCAGGGGACAGAGAGGAGTCTTTGGAGCCTCTGTGAGCAGCTGGGGCCTGTGGGTGGGTGTGTGTGTGTGTAGGGGTGCTGCAGTGGGTATAGCACAGCATCTAGGCCCAAGCATCTAGGCACAGCATCTAGGCCCAACTTTAATAATAATAATGTAATAATAATAATAAGTTGGGGCCTCTATGAGCAGCTGGAGCCTCTCTGAGCAACAGGCCCCTCTCTCTGTCCCTCTCTCTATCACCTGCTTGTGTGTGTGCGTGTGTGTGGCTGTGCTTGGTGGGGGGTCTGGCGCGGCTCTCTGTGTCTCTCCCTGCTCCTAGGCCCAAGTTGAGCCCGTCTGAGCACAAGCACTCATCCCAGGCCTCTCCCGGCCCGTCCGATCACAGTAGCTAGTAGGCCTCTCACAAGGCCTTAGCTTAAGCTAATGTGTGTGTGTTTGGGGGGGGGCGCTCAGGATTGGGTGAGATTCTAGATTAATTTTGGCTCGGACATAGCGCCGCCACCCCGTCTAGCTGTGACCTTGCGTCGCGGAGATAAGCGGTTGGCTAGGGCCAGAATCGTTATGTGAATCCGCAGCTAAGCGTGACATGTTCATCACATCACGACTCTTGACGCGGGTTTCACTCTTGGCCTTAGTGGCAGTATGGGAGAATGACAGTCTGTTACATTTTTCCATCACATACGACTCTTGACTTAGCGGGTTTTCACTCTTGGCCTTAGTGGCAGTATGGGAGAATGACAGTTACATTTTCCATCTGTTACATTTTCATCACATGGAATGACTCTTGACATTTTCCAAGACTCTTGGGTTTTCACTCTTGGCCTTAGTGGCAGTATGGGAGAATGACAGTCTGTTACATGTTCATCACATATGACTCTTGAGTTAAGCCTGGAGGTTTGCTAGGGGCGAATCATCTCACGAACCGCCGGGTATACCATGGGTTTGAGATTTTTTCAGGCTCTGCTTAAGGCTTTAACCCTTGCGAGGGGTTAGCTTAAGTGGGGCACAGTGCACCAGTACTCGGTGCTTTAAGCCTGGTTGTCCGTGGGGGGGTGGTACCCAGGGGGGGGGTGTTGCCACTTTGTGTTGCAGGCTTAGCATAGGGTGTTAGCTAGTTTGATTAAGCGTGTTTAATTTGGGTTAAGTTTAGTGGAGTAGGATGCAGGGTAATGCTCCCAGGCTCACACCTGCAGCGCCCAGGGGACAGAGAGAGTCTTTGGAGCCTCTGTGAGCAATCTTCTGGGGCCTGTGGGTGGGTGTGTGTGTGTAGGGGGGTGCTGCAGTGGGTGCTTACAGCATCTAGGCCCAACATCTAGGCACAGCATCTAGGCCCAACTTTAATAATAATATGTAATAATAATGTAATAATAATAATAAGTTGGGGGCCTCTCACAGGCAGCTGGAGCCTCTCTGAAGCGAGGCAACAGGCCCTCTCTCTGTCCCTCTCTATCACCTGCTTGGCGTGTGTGCGTGTGTGTGGCTGTGCTTGGTGGGGGGTC
>NW_025962133.1:1826251-1845261 GCF_017589495.1 Alosa alosa | reverse complement strand
TCAACTTGGGCTCAGGAGCAGGGAGAGACACAGGAGAGCCGCGCCTAGGACCTCCCCCACTCAGCAAGTAAAGTTGGGCCTAGATGCTGTGCCTAGATGCTTGGGCCCAGATGCTGTGCTATACCCACTGCAGCACCCCTACACACACACACTCCACCCACAGGCCCCAGCTGAGCTCACAGAGGCTCCAAAGACTCCTGTCCCCAAGCCACAAGAGCCTGGGAGCATTACCCTGCATCCTACTCCACTAAACTTAACCCAAATTAAACACGCTAATCAAACTAGCTAACACCCTCTATGCTAAGCCCAAGAATACAAAGTGGCAAACCCCCCTCTGGGTACCACCCCCCACGGACAACCAGGCTTAAGCACCGAGCAAGTACTGGTGCACTGTGCCCCACTTAAGCTAACCTCTAAGGGTTAAAGCCTTAAGCAGAGCCAAAAATCTCAAACCCATGGTATACCTGCGGGTTCGTATATGATTCCGGCCCTAGCAAACCTCCAGGCGCTAACTCAAGAGTCATATGTGATGAACATGTAACAGACTGTCATTCTCCCATACTGCCACTAAGGGGCCAAGACTGAAACCCGCTAAGTCAAGAGTCGAGATGTGATGGAAAATGTAACAGACTGTCATTCTCCCATACTGCCACTAAGGCCAAGAGGAAAAAATGCCGCTAAGTCAAGAGTCCCGCTATGTGATGGAAAAATGTAACAGACTGTCATTCTCCCATACTGCCACTAAGGGGCAAGAGTGAAAACCCGCTAAGTCAAGAGTCGTGATGTGATGAACATGTCACGCTTAGCTGCGGATTCACATACGATTCTGGCTCCTAGCTAACCGCTTCATCTCCTCACGACGCAAGGTCACAGCGAGACGGGGTGGCGGCGCTAAGGCCCGAGCCAAAATTAATCTAGAATCTCACCCAATCCTGAGCCCCCTCCCCCAAACACACACACATTAGCTTAAGCTAAGGCCTTGTGAGAGGCCTACTAGCTACTGTGATCGGACGGGCCGAGAGGCCTGGGATGAGTGCTTGTGCTCAGACGGGCTCAACTTGGGCCTAGGGAGCAGGGAGAGACACAGAGAGCTGCGCCAGACCCCCACCAAGCACAGCCACACACACGCACACACGCCACAAGGGTGATAGAGAGGGACAGAGAGAGGGGCCTGTTGCTCAGAGAGGCTCCAGCTGCTCATAGAGGCCCCAACTTATTATTATTATTACATTATTATTATTAAAGTTGGGCCTAGATGCTGTGCCTAGATGCTTGGGCCTAGATGCTGTGCTATACCCACTGCAGCACCCCTACACACACACACACCCACCCACAGGCCCCAGCTGCTCACAGAGGCTCCAAAGACTCCTCTCTGTCCCCCAAGTGCTGCAGGTGTGAGCCTGGGAGCATTACCCTGTATCCTACTCCACTAAACTTAACCCAAATTAAACACGCTTAATCAAACTAGCTAACACCCTCTATGCTAAGCCCGCAACACAAAGTGGCAAACACCCCCTCTGGGTACCACCCCCCACGGACAACCAGGCTTAAGCACCGATAAGTACTGGTGCACTGTGCCCCACTTAAGCTAACCTCGCAAGGGTTAAAGCCTTAAGCAGAGCCTAAAAATCTCAAACCCATGGTATACCTAAGGGTTCAGATATGATTCCGCCCTAGCAAACCTCCAGGCGCTTAACTCAAGAGTCATATGTGATGAACATGTAACAGACTGTCATTCTCCCATACTGCCACTAAGGGGCCAAGAGTGAAAAAATGTAACCGTCTTAAGTCAAGAGTCGTATGTGATGGAAAATGTAACAGACTGTCATTCTCCCATACTGCCACTAAGGGGCATGGAAAATGTAACAGACTGTCATTCTCCCATACTGCCACTAAGGGGCCAAGAGTGAAAAGCCGCTAAGTCAAGAGTCGTGATGTGATGGAAAATGTAACAGACTGTCATTCTCCCATACTGCCACTAAGGGGCCAAGAGTGAAAACCCGCTAAGTCAAGAGTCGTATGTGATGAACATGTCACGCTTAGCTGCGGATTCACATACGATTCTGGCCCTAGCCAACCGGGCCATCTCCGCCCCGACGCAAGGTCACAGCGAGACGGGGTGGCGGCGCTAAGGTCCGAGCGCCAAAATTAATCTAGAATCTCACCCAATCCTGAGCCCCCCCCCCCCCAAACACACACACACATTAGCTTAAGCTAAGGCCTTGTGAGAGGCCTACTAGCTACTGTGATCGGACGGGCCGGGAGAGGCCTGGGGATGAGTGCTTGTGCTCAGACGGGCTCAACTTGGGCCTAGGAGCAGGAGAGACACAGAGAGCCGCGCCAGACCCCCCACCAAGCACAGCCACACACACGCACACACGCCACAGGGTGATAGAGAGGGACAGAGAGAGGGGCCTGTTGCTCAGAGAGGCTCCAGCTGCTCATAGAGGCCCCAACTTATTATTATTATTACATTATTATTATTAAAGTTGGGCCTAGATGCTGTGCCTAGATGCTTGGGCCTAGATGCTGTGCTATACCCACTGCAGCACCCCCTACACACACACACACCCACCCACAGGCCCCAGCTGATGCTCACAGAGGCTCCAAAGACTCCTCTCTGTCCCCCGCGCTGCAGCAGGTGTGAGCCTGGGAGCATTACCCTGTATCCTACTCCACTAAACTTAACCCAAATTAAACACGCTTAATCAAACTAGCTAACACCCTCTATGCTAAGCCCAAGAACACAAAGTGGCAAACACCCCCTCTGGGTACCACCCCCACGGACAACCAGGCTTAAGCACCGATAAGTACTGGTGCACTGTGCCCCACTTAAGCTAACCTCGCAAGGGTTAAAGCCTTAAGCAGAGCCAAAAATCTCAAACCCATGGTATACCTAAGTGGTTCAGATATGATTCCGGCCCTAGCAAACCTCCAGGCGCTAACTCAAGAGTCATATGTGATGAACATGTAACAGACTGTCATTCTCCCATACTGCCACTAAGGGGCCAAGAGTGAAAACCCGCTAAGTCAAGAGTCGTCGATGTGATGGAAAATGTAACAGACTGTCATTCTCCCATACTGCCACTAAGGCCAAGAGTGAAAAGCCGCTAAGTCAAGAGTCGTGATGTGATGGAAAATGTAACAGACTGTCATTCTCCCATACTGCCACTAAGGCCAAGAGTGAAAACCCGCTAAGTCAAGAGTCGTATGTGATGAACATGTCACGCTTAGCTGTGATGAACATGTCACGCTTAGCGGATTCACATAATGATTCTGGCCCTAGCCAACCGGGCCATCTCCGCACACGCAAGGTCACAGCGAGACGGGGTGGCGGCGCTAAGGTCCGAGCCCAAAATTAATCTAGAATCTCACCCAATCCTGAGCGCCCCCCCCAAACACACACACATTAGCTTAAGCTAAGGCCTTGTGAGAGGCCTACTAGCTACTGTGATCGGACGGGCCGGGAGAGGCCTGGGATGAGTGCTTGTGCTCAGACGGGCTCAACTTGGGCCTAGGAGCAGGGAGAGACACAGAGAGCTGCGCTTAGACCCCCCACCAAGCACAGCCACACACACGCACACACGCACACAAGAGGTGATAGAGAGGGACAGAGAGAGGGGCCTGTTGCTCAGAGAGGCTCCAGCTGCTCATAGAGGCCCCAACTTATTATTATTATTACATTATTATTATTAAAGTTGGGCCTAGATGCTGTGCCTAGATGCTTGGGCCTAGATGCTGTGCTATACCCACTGCAGCACCCCTACACACACACACACCCACCCACAGGCCCCAGCTGCTCACAGAGGCTCCAAAGACTCCTCTCTGTCCCCTGCGCGCGGTGTGTGTGAGCCTGGGAGCATTACCCTGTATCCTACTCCACTAAACTTAACCCAAATTAAACACGCTTAATCAAACTAGCTAACACCCTCTATGCTAAGCCCGCAACACAAAGTGGCAAACACCCCCTCTGGGTACCACCCCCCACGGACAACCAGGCTTAAGCACCGATAAGTACTGGTGCACTGTGCCCCACTTAAGCTAACCTCGCAAGGGTTAAAGCCTTAAGCAGAGCCGAAAAAATCTCAAACCCATGGTATACCTACGGGTTCGTATATGATTCCGGCCCTAGCAAACCTCCAGGCGCTTAACTCAAGAGTCATATGTGATGAACATGTAACAGACTGTCATTCTCCCATACTGCCACTAAGGGGCCAAGAGTGAAAAAGCGCTAAGTCAAGAGTCGTATGTGATGGAAAATGTAACAGACTGTCATTCTCCCATACTGCCACTAAGGGGCCAAGAGTGAAAACCCGCTAAGTCAAGAGTCGTGATGTGATGGAAAATGTAACAGACTGTCATTCTCCCATACTGCCACTAAGGGGCCAAGAGTGAAAACCCGCTAAGTCAAGAGTCGTATGTGATGGAAAATGTAACAGACTGTCATTCTCCCATACTGCCACTAAGGGGCCAAGAGTGAAAAGCCGCTAAGTCAAGAGTCGTATGTGATGGAAAAATGTAACAGACTGTCATTCTCCCATACTGCCACTAAGGGGCCAAGAGTGAAAACCCATCAAGAGTCGATGTGATGAACATGTCACGCTTAGCTGCGGATTCACATACGGGCCCTAGCCAACCGCCATCTCCTCAAGCGACGCAAGGTCACAGCGAGACGGGGTGGCGGCGCTATGTCCCGAGCCAAAATTAATCTAGAATCTCACCCAATCCTGAGCGCCCCCCCCCCCAAACACACACACATTAGCTTAAGCTAAGGCCTTGTGAGAGGCCTACTAGCTACTGTGATCGGACGGGCCGAGAGGCCTGGGGATGAGTGCTTGTGCTCAGACGGGCTCAACTTGGGCCTAGGAGCAGGGAGAGACACAGAGAGCTGCGCCAGACCCCCCACCAAGCACAGCCACACACACGCACACACGCACGCCAAGCAGGTGATGATAGAGAGGGACAGAGAGAGGGGCCTGTTGCTCAGAGAGGCTCCAGCTGCTCATAGAGGCCCCAACTTATTATTATTATTACATTATTATTTAAAGTTGGGCCTAGATGCTGTGCCTAGATGCTTGGGCCTAGATGCTGTGCTATACCCACTGCAGCACCCCTACACACACACACACCCACCCACAGGCCCCAGCTGCTCACAGAGGCTCCAAAGACTCCTCTCTGTCCCCCAAGCGCTGCAGTGTGTGAGCCTGGGAGCATTACCCTGTATCCTACTCCACTAAACTTAACCCAAATTAAACACGCTTAATCAAACTAGCTAACACCCTCTATGCTAAGCCCGCAACACAAAGTGGCAAACACCCCCTGGGTACCACCCCCCACGGACAACCAGGCTTAAGCACCGATAAGTACTGGTGCACTGTGCCCCACTTAAGCTAACCTCTTAAAGCCTTAAGGGGTTAAAGCCTTAAGCAGAGCCGAAAAAATCTCAAACCCATGGTATACCATATGTGATGGTTCAGATATGATTCCGCCCTAGCAAACCTCCAGGCGCTTAACTCAAGAGTCATATGTGATGAACATGTAACAGACTGTCATTCTCCCATACTGCCACTAAGGGGCCAAGAGTGAAAACCCGCTAAGTCAAGAGTCGTGATGTGATGGAAAATGTAACAGACTGTCATTCTCCCATACTGCCACTAAGGCCAAGAGTGAAAAGCCGCTAAGTCAAGAGTCGTATGTGATGGAAAATGTAACAGACTGTCATTCTCCCATACTGCCACTAAGGGGCCAAGAGTGAAAACCCGCTAAGTCAAGAGTCGTATGTGATGAACATGTCACGCTAGCTGCGGATTCACATACGATTCTGGCCCTAGCCAACCGCCTATCTCTCCTCACACGCAAGGTCACAGCGAGACGGGGTGGCGGCGCGCTATGGTCGAGCGCCAAAATTAATCTAGAATCTCACCCAATCCTGAGCCCTCCCCCAAACACACACACACATTAGCTTAAGCTAAGGCCTTGTGAGAGGCCTACTAGCTACTGTGATCGGACGGGCCGGGAGAGGCCTGGGATGAGTGCTTGTGCTCAGACGGGCTCAACTTGGGCCTAGGAGCAGGGAGAGACACAGAGAGCTGCGCCAGACCCCCCACCAAGCACAGCCACACACACGCACACACGCCACAAGAGGTGATAGAGAGGGACAGAGAGAGGGGCCTGTTGCTCAGAGAGGCTCCAGCTGCTCATAGAGGCCCCAACTTATTATTATTATTACATTATTATTATTAAAGTTGGGCCTAGATGCTGTGCCTAGATGCTTGGGCCTAGATGCTGTGCTATACCCACTGCAGCACCCCCTACACACACACACACCCCACCCACAGGCCCCAGCTGCTCACAGAGGCTCCAAAGACTCCTCTCTGTCCCCTGCGCTGCAGTGTGAGCCTGGGAGCATTACCCTGTATCCTACTCCACTAAACTTAACCCAAATTAAACACGCTAATCAAACTAGCTAACACCCTCTATGCTAAGCCCGCAACACAAAGTGGCAAACACCCCCTCTGGGTACCACCCCCCCCCACGGACAACCAGGCTTAAGCACCGATAAGTACTGGTGCACTGTGCCCCACTTAAGCTAACCTCGCAAGGGTTAAAGCCTTAAGCAGAGCCAAAAAATCTCAAACCCATGGTATACCCAAGGGTTCAGATATGATTCCGGCCCTAGCAAACCTCCAGGCGCTAACTCAAGAGTCATATGTGATGAACATGTAACAGACTGTCATTCTCCCATACTGCCACTAAGGGGCCAAGAGTGAAAACCCGCTAAGTCAAGAGTCGAATGTGATGGAAAATGTAACAGACTGTCATTCTCCCATACTGCCACTAAGGGGCCAAGAGTGAAAAGCCGCTAAGTCAAGAGTCGTATGTGATGGAAAAATGTAACAGACTGTCATTCTCCCATACTGCCACTAAGGGGCCAAGAGTGAAAACCCGCTAAGTCAAGAGTCGTGATGTGATGAACATGTCACGCTTAGCTGCGGATTCACATACGATTCTGGCCCTAGCCAACCGCCCATCTCCTCACACGCAAGGTCACAGCGAGACGGGGTGGCGGCGCTAAGGCCCGAGCGCCAAAATTAATCTAGAATCTCACCCAATCCTGAGCCCCCCCCCAAACACACACACATTAGCTTAAGCTAAGGCCTTGTGAGAGGCCTACTAGCTACTGTGATCGGACGGGCCGGGAGAGGCCTGGGGATGAGTGCTTGTGCTCAGACGGGCTCAACTTGGGCCTAGGAGCAGGGAGAGACACAGAGAGCTGCGCTAGACCCCCCACCAAGCACAGCCACACACACGCACACACGCGCGCGCAGGTGATAGAGAGGGACAGAGAGAGGGGCCTGTTGCTCAGAGAGGCTCCAGCTGCTCATAGAGGCCCCAACTTATTATTATTATTACATTATTATTATTAAAGTTGGGCCTAGATGCTGTGCCTAGATGCTTGGGCCTAGATGCTGTGCTATACCCACTGCAGCACCCCTACACACACACACACACCCACCCACAGGCCCCAGCTGCTCACAGAGGCTCCAAAGACTCCTCTCTGTCCCCTGCGCTGCAGTGTGAGCCTGGGAGCATTACCCTGTATCCTACTCCACTAAACTTAACCCAAATTAAACACGCTTAATCAAACTAGCTAACACCCTCTATGCTAAGCCCGCAACACAAAGTGGCAAACACCCCCTCTGGGTACCACCCCCCACGGACAACCAGGCTTAAGCACCGATAAGTACTGGTGCACTGTGCCCCACTTAAGCTAACCTCGCAAGGGTTAAAGCCTTAAGCAGAGCCGAAAAATCTCAAACCCATGGTATACCTAAGGGTTCAGATATGATTCCGCCCTAGCAAACCTCCAGGCGCTTAACTCAAGAGTCATATGTGATGAACATGTAACAGACTGTCATTCTCCCATACTGCCACTAAGGCCAAGAGTGAAAACCCGCTAAGTCAAGAGTCGTATGTGATGGAAAATGTAACAGACTGTCATTCTCCCATACTGCCACTAAGGCCAAGAGTGAAAAGCCGCTAAGTCAAGAGTCGTATGTGATGGAAAATGTAACAGACTGTCATTCTCCCATACTGCCACTAAGGGGCAAGAGTGAAAACCCGCTAAGTCAAGAGTCGTTCTCCCATGTGATGAACATGTCACGCTTAGCTGCGGATTCACATACGATTCTGGCCCCTCCTAGCCAACCGGCCCTATCTCCTCCGACGCAAGGTCACAGCGAGACGGGGTGGCGGCGCTATGTCCGAGCGCCAAAATTAATCTAGAATCTCACCCAATCCTGAGCCCCCCCCCCCCCCAAACACACACACATTAGCTTAAGCTAAGGCCTTGTGAGAGGCCTACTAGCTACTGTGATCGGACGGGCCGAGAGGCCTGGGATGAGTGCTTGTGCTCAGACGGGCTCAACTTGGGCCTAGGAGCAGGAGAGACACAGAGAGCTGCGCCAGACCCCCACCAAGCACAGCCACACACACGCACACACGCCACAAGAGGTGATAGAGAGGGACAGAGAGAGGGGCCTGTTGCTCAGAGAGGCTCCAGCTGCTCATAGAGGCCCCAACTTATTATTATTATTACATTATTATTATTAAAGTTGGGCCTAGATGCTGTGCCTAGATGCTTGGGCCTAGATGCTGTGCTATACCCACTGCAGCACCCCTACACACACACACACACCCACCCACAGGCCCCAGCTGCTCACAGAGGCTCCAAAGACTCCTCTCTGTCCCCCGCGCTGCAGGTGTGAGCCTGGGAGCATTACCCTGTATCCTACTCCACTAAACTTAACCCAAATTAAACACGCTTAATCAAACTAGCTAACACCCTCTATGCTAAGCCCAAGAACACAAAGTGGCAAACACCCCCTCTGGGTACCACCCCCCACGGACAACCAGGCTTAAGCACCGATAAGTACTGGTGCACTGTGCCCCACTTAAGCTAACCTCGCAAGGGTTAAAGCCTTAAGCAGAGCCGAAAAAATCTCAAACCCATGGTATACCTGCGGGTTCGTATATGATTCCGGCCCTAGCAAACCTCCAGGCGCTTAACTCAAGAGTCATATGTGATGAACATGTAACAGACTGTCATTCTCCCATACTGCCAGGGGCCAAGAGTGAAAACCCGCTAAGTCAAGAGTCGTATGTGATGGAAAATGTAACAGACTGTCATTCTCCCATACTGCCACTATGGAAAATGTAACAGACTGTCATTCTCCCATACTGCCACTAAGGGGCCAAGAGTGAAAACCCGCTAAGTCAAGAGTCGTATGTGATGGAAAATGTAACAGACTGTCATTCTCCCATACTGCCACTAAGGGGCCAAGAGTGAAAAGCCGCTAAGTCAAGAGTCGTATGTGATGGAAAATGTAACAGACTGTCATTCTCCCATACTGCCACTAAGGGGCCAAGAGTGAAAACCCGCTAAGTCAAGAGTCGTATGTGATGAACATGTCACGCTAGCTGCGGATTCACATACGATTCTGGCCCTAGCCAACCGCCTATCTCCGGACGCAAGGTCACAGCGAGACGGGGTGGCGGCGCTATGGCCGGAGCGCCAAAATTAATCTAGAATCTCACCCAATCCTGAGCCCCCCCCCCCCAACACACACACATTAGCTTAAGCTAAGGCCTTGTGAGAGGCCTACTAGCTACTGTGATCGGACGGGCCGGGAGAGGCCTGGGGATGAGTGCTTGTGCTCAGACGGGCTCAACTTGGGCCTAGGAGCAGGGAGAGACACAGAGAGCTGCGCTAGACCCCCCCCACCAAGCACAGCCACACACACGCACACACGCGCGCACAAGGGTGATAGAGAGGGACAGAGAGAGGGGCCTGTTGCTCAGAGAGGCTCCAGCTGCTCAGAGAGGCCCCAACTTATTATTATTATTACATTATTATTATTAAAGTTGGGCCTAGATGCTGTGCCTAGATGCTTGGGCCTAGATGCTGTGCTATACCCACTGCAGCACCCCCCCACACACACACACACACCCACCCACAGGCCCCAGCTGCTCACAGAGGCTCCAAAGACTCCTCTCTGTCCCCTGCGCTGCAGGCAGGTGTGAGCCTGGGAGCATTACCCTGTATCCTACTCCACTAAACTTAACCCAAATTAAACACGCTTAATCAAACTAGCTAACACCCTCTATGCTAAGCCCAAGAACACAAAGTGGCAAACACCCCCTCTGGGTACCACCCCCCCCACGGACAACCAGGCTTAAGCACCGATAAGTACTGGTGCACTGTGCCCCACTTAAGCTAACCTCGCAAGGGTTAAAGCCTTAAGCAGAGCCGAAAAAATCTCAAACCCATGGTATACCCAATGGTTCAGATATGATTCCGCCCTAGCAAACCTCCAGGCGCTTAACTCAAGAGTCATATGTGATGAACATGTAACAGACTGTCATTCTCCCATACTGCCACTAAGGGGCCAAGACTGAAAAAGCCCGCTTAACTCAAGACTCGTATGTGATGGAAAATGTAACAGACTGTCATTCTCCCATACTGCCACTAAGGGGCCAAGAGTGAAAAGCCGCTAAGTCAAGAGTCGATGTGATGGAAAATGTAACAGACTGTCATTCTCCCATACTGCCACTAAGGCCAAGAGTGAAAACCCGCTAAGTCAAGAGTCGTGATGTGATGGAAAATGTAACAGACTGTCATTCTCCCATACTGCCACTAAGGGGCCAAGAGTGAAAACCCGCTAAGTCAAGAGTCGTGATGTGATGAAAATGAACATGTCACGCTTAGCTGCGGATTGATGAACATGTCACGCTAGCTTTCACATGGCCTAGCCAACCGCCATCTCCGCGACGCAAGGTCACAGCGAGACGGGGTGGCGGCGCTATGGCCCGAGCGCCAAAATTAATCTAGAATCTCACCCAATCCTGAGCGCCCCCCCCCCCAAACACACACACATTAGCTTAAGCTAAGGCCTTGTGAGAGGCCTACTAGCTACTGTGATCGGACGGGCCGGGAGAGGCCTGGGATGAGTGCTTGTGCTCAGACGGGCTCAACTTGGGCCTAGGAGCAGGGAGAGACACAGAGAGCTGCGCTAGACCCCCCCCACCAAGCACAGCCACACACACGCACACACGCGCGCGCAGGTGATAGAGAGGGACAGAGAGAGGGGCCTGTTGCTCAGAGAGGCTCCAGCTGCTCAGAGAGGCCCCAACTTATTATTATTATTACATTATTATTATTAAAGTTGGGCCTAGATGCTGTGCCTAGATGCTTGGGCCTAGATGCTGTGCTATACCCACTGCAGCACCCCTCCACACACACACACACCCACCCACAGGCCCCAGCTGCTCACAGAGGCTCCAAAGACTCCTCTCTGTCCCCCGCTGCAGGTGTGAGCCTGGGAGCATTACCCTGTATCCTACTCCACTAAACTTAACCCAAATTAAACACGCTTAATCAAACTAGCTAACACCCTCTATGCTAAGCCCAAGAACACAAAGTGGCAAACACCCCCTCTGGGTACCACCCCCCCCACGGACAACCAGGCTTAAGCACCGATAAGTACTGGTGCACTGTGCCCCACTTAAGCTAACCTCGCAAGGGTTAAAGCCTTAAGCAGAGCCGAAAAATCTCAAACCCATGGTATACCTGCGGTTCAGATATGATTCCGCCCTAGCAAACCTCCAGGCGCTAACTCAAGAGTCATATGTGAACATGACTGTCATTCTCCCATACTGCCACTAACAGACTGAAAAAGCGCTCAAGACTTCAGACTGTCCCCCATACTGCCACTAAGGCCAAGAGTGAAAAACCCGCTAAGTCAAGAGTCGTGATGTGATGGAAAATGTAACAGACTGTCATTCTCCCATACTGCCACTAAGGCCAAGAGTGAAACCCGCTTAAAAATGTCAAGAGTCATTCTCCCATACTGCCACTAAGGGGCCATGTGATGGAAAAAAATGTAACAGACTGTCATTCTCCCATACTGCCACTAAGGGGCCAAGAGTGAAAACCCGCTAAGTCAAGAGTCGTATGTGATGAACATGTCACGCTAGCTGCGGATTCACATACGATTCTGGCCCTAGCCAACCGCCTATCTCCGCGACGCAAGGTCACAGCGAGACGGGGTGGCGGCGCTAAGCGTCCGAGCGCCAAAATTAATCTAGAATCTCACCCAATCCTGAGCGCCCCCCCCCCCCCAAACACACACACATTAGCTTAAGCTAAGGCCTTGTGAGAGGCCTACTAGCTACTGTGATCGGACGGGCCGGGAGAGGCCTGGGGATGAGTGCTTGTGCTCAGACGGGCTCAACTTGGGCCTAGGAGCAGGGAGAGACACAGAGAGCTGCGCTAGACCCCCCCCACCAAGCACAGCCACACACACGCACACACGCGCGCGCAGGTGATAGAGAGGGACAGAGAGAGGGGCCTGTTGCTCAGAGAGGCTCCAGCTGCTCAGAGAGGCCCCAACTTATTATTATTATTACATTATTATTATTAAAGTTGGGCCTAGATGCTGTGCCTAGATGCTTGGGCCTAGATGCTGTGCTATACCCACTGCAGCACCCCCTACACACACACACACCCACCCACAGGCCCCAGCTGCTCACAGAGGCTCCAAAGACTCCTCTCTGTCCCCGCGCTGCAGGTGTGAGCCTGGGAGCATTACCCTGTATCCTACTCCACTAAACTTAACCCAAATTAAACACGCTAATCAAACTAGCTAACACCCTCTATGCTAAGCCCGCAACACAAAGTGGCAAACACCCCCTGGGTACCACCCCCCCACGGACAACCAGGCTTAAGCACCGATAAGTACTGGTGCACTGTGCCCCACTTAAGCTAACCTCGCAAGGGTTAAAGCCTTAAGCAGAGCCGAAAAAATCTCAAACCCATGGTATACCTGCGGGTTCGTATATGATTCCGGCCCTAGCAAACCTCCAGGCGCTAACTCAAGAGTCATATGTGATGAACATGTAACAGACTGTCATTCTCCCATACTGCCACTAAGGGGCCAAGAGTGAAAAAGCGCTAAGTCAAGAGTCGTATGTGATGGAAAATGTAACAGACTGTCATTCTCCCATACTGCCACTAAGGGGCCAAGAGTGAAAACCCGCTAAGTCAAGAGTCGTATGTGATGGAAAATGTAACAGACTGTCATTCTCCCATACTGCCACTAAGGGGCCAAGAGTGAAAACCCGCTAAGTCAAGAGTCGATGTGATGGAAAATGTAACAGACTCAAGAGTCGAGTGAAAACCCGCTGTGATGAACATGTCACGCTTAGCTGCGGATTCACATACGATTCTGGCCCTAGCCAACCGCCTATCTCCTCCGCGACGCAAGGTCACAGCGAGACGGGGTGGCGGCGCTAAGGCCCGAGCCCAAAATTAATCTAGAATCTCACCCAATCCTGAGCCTCCCCCCAAACACACACACATTAGCTTAAGCTAAGGCCTTGTGAGAGGCCTACTAGCTACTGTGATCGGACGGGCCGGGAGAGGCCTGGGGATGAGTGCTTGTGCTCAGACGGGCTCAACTTGGGCCTAGGAGCAGGGAGAGACACAGAGAGCTGCGCTAGACCCCCCCACCAAGCACAGCCACACACACGCACACACGCGCGCGCAGGTGATAGAGAGGGACAGAGAGAGGGGCCTGTTGCTCAGAGAGGCTCCAGCTGCTCAGAGAGGCCCCAACTTATTATTATTATTACATTATTATTATTAAAGTTGGGCCTAGATGCTGTGCCTAGATGCTTGGGCCTAGATGCTGTGCTATACCCACTGCAGCACCCCTACACACACACACACCCACCCACAGGCCCCAGCTGCTCACAGAGGCTCCAAAGACTCCTCTCTGTCCCCTGCGCGCGTGTGTGTGAGCCTGGGAGCATTACCCTGTATCCTACTCCACTAAACTTAACCCAAATTAAACACGCTAATCAAACTAGCTAACACCCTCTATGCTAAGCCCGCAACACAAAGTGGCAAACACCCCCTCTGGGTACCACCCCCCCACGGACAACCAGGCTTAAGCACCGATAAGTACTGGTGCACTGTGCCCCACTTAAGCTAACCTCGCAAGGGTTAAAGCCTTAAGCAGAGCCGAAAAATCTCAAACCCATGGTATACCTAAGGGTTCAGATATGATTCCGCCCTAGCAAACCTCCAGGCTTAACTCAAGAGTCATATGTGATGAACATGTAACAGACTGTCATTCTCCCATACTGCCACTAAGGGGCCAAGACTGAAAACCCGCTAACTCAAGACTCGTATGTGATGGAAAATGTAACAGACTGTCATTCTCCCATACTGCCACTAAGGCCAAGAGTGAAAAAAAGCGCTAACTAAGTCAAGAGTCGTATGTGATGGAAAAATGTAACAGACTGTCATTCTCCCATACTGCCACTAAGGGGCCAAGAGTGAAAACCCGCTAAGTCAAGAGTCGTATGTGATGGAAAATGTAACAGACTGTCATTCTCCCATACTGCCACTAAGGGGCCAAGAGTGAAAACCCGCTAAGTCAAGAGTCATGTGATGGTGAAAACCCGCTAAGTCAAGAGTCGATGATGAACATGTCACGCTTAGCTGCGGATTCACATACGATTCTGGCCCTAGCCAACCGCCATCTCCGCGACGCAAGGTCACAGCGAGACGGGGTGGCGGCGCTAAGTCCGAGCGCCAAAATTAATCTAGAATCTCACCCAATCCTGAGCGCCTCCCCCCCCAAACACACACACACATTAGCTTAAGCTAAGGCCTTGTGAGAGGCCTACTAGCTACTGTGATCGGACGGGCCGGGAGAGGCCTGGGATGAGTGCTTGTGCTCAGACGGGCTCAACTTGGGCCTAGGAGCAGGGAGAGACACAGAGAGCTGCGCCAGACCCCCCCACCAAGCACAGCCACACACACGCACACACGCCACAAGAGGTGATAGAGAGGGACAGAGAGAGGGGCCTGTTGCTCAGAGAGGCTCCAGCTGCTCAGAGAGGCCCCAACTTATTATTATTATTACATTATTATTATTAAAGTTGGGCCTAGATGCTGTGCCTAGATGCTTGGGCCTAGATGCTGTGCTATACCCACTGCAGCACCCCTACACACACACACACCCACCCACAGGCCCCAGCTGCTCACAGAGGCTCCAAAGACTCCTCTCTGTCCCCCAAGCGCCAAGCAGGTGTGAGCCTGGGAGCATTACCCTGTATCCTACTCCACTAAACTTAACCCAAATTAAACACGCTAATCAAACTAGCTAACACCCTCTATGCTAAGCCCGCAACACAAAGTGGCAAACACCCCCCCCCTCTGGGTACCACCCCCCACGGACAACCAGGCTTAAGCACCGATAAGTACTGGTGCACTGTGCCCCACTTAAGCTAACCTCGCAAGGGTTAAAGCCTTAAGCAGAGCCTAAAAAATCTCAAACCCATGGTATACCCAAGGGTTCAGATATGATTCCGCCCTAGCAAACCTCCAGGCGCTAACTCAAGAGTCATATGTGATGAACATGTAACAGACTGTCATTCTCCCATACTGCCACTAAGGAAAAAAAAAAAAAAAAGCGCTAACTCAAGACTCGTATGTGATGGAAAATGTAACAGACTGTCATTCTCCCATACTGCCACTAAGGGGCCAAGAGTGAAAACCCGCTAAGTCAAGAGTCGTATGTGATGGAAAATGTAACAGACTGTCATTCTCCCATACTGCCACTAAGGGGCCAAGAGTGAAAAAAATGTAACCTGTCATAAGTCAAGAGTCGTGATGTGATGGAAAAATGTAACAGACTGTCATTCTCCCATACTGCCACTAAGGGGCCAAGAGTGAAAACCCGCTAAGTCAAGAGTCGTATGTGATGAACATGTCACGCTAGCTGCGGATTCACATACGATTCTGGCCCTAGCCAACCGCCTATCTCCGCGACGCAAGGTCACAGCGAGACGGGGTGGCGGCGCTAAGGCCCGAGCGCCAAAATTAATCTAGAATCTCACCCAATCCTGAGCCCCCCCCCCAAACACACACACATTAGCTTAAGCTAAGGCCTTGTGAGAGGCCTACTAGCTACTGTGATCGGACGGGCCGGGAGAGGCCTGGGGATGAGTGCTTGTGCTCAGACGGGCTCAACTTGGGCCTAGGAGCAGGGAGAGACACAGAGAGCTGCGCTAGACCCCCCCCACCAAGCACAGCCACACACACGCACACACGCCACAAGCAGGTGATAGAGAGGGACAGAGAGAGGGGCCTGTTGCTCAGAGAGGCTCCAGCTGCTCAGAGAGGCCCCAACTTATTATTATTATTACATTATTATTATTAAAGTTGGGCCTAGATGCTGTGCCTAGATGCTTGGGCCTAGATGCTGTGCTATACCCACTGCAGCACCCCTACACACACACACACCCACCCACAGGCCCCAGCTGCTCACAGAGGCTCCAAAGACTCCTCTCTGTCCCCAAGTGCCACAGTGTGAGCCTGGGAGCATTACCCTGTATCCTACTCCACTAAACTTAACCCAAATTAAACACGCTAATCAAACTAGCTAACACCCTCTATGCTAAGCCCGCAACACAAAGTGGCAAACACCCCCTCTGGGTACCACCCCCCACGGACAACCAGGCTTAAGCACCGATAAGTACTGGTGCACTGTGCCCCACTTAAGCTAACCTCGCAAGGGTTAAAGCCTTAAGCAGAGCCGAAAAAATCTCAAACCCATGGTATACCTACGGGTTCGTATATGATTCCGGCCCTAGCAAACCTCCAGGCGCTAACTCAAGAGTCATATGTGATGAACATGTAACAGACTGTCATTCTCCCATACTGCCACTAAGGGGCCAAGACTGAAAAAGCGCTAACTCAAGACTCGTATGTGATGGAAAATGTAACAGACTGTCATTCTCCCATACTGCCACTAAGGGGCCAAGACTGAAAAGTGCTAACTCAAGACTCGTATGTGATGGAAAATGTAACAGACTGTCATTCTCCCATACTGCCACTAAGGGGCCAAGAGTGAAAACCCGCTAAGTCAAGAGTCGTATGTGATGGAAAATGTAACAGACTGTCATTCTCCCATACTGCCACTAAGGGGCCAAGAGTGAAAACCCGCTAAGTCAAGAGTCATATGTGATGAACATGTCACGCTAGCTGCTTATTCACATAATGATTCTGGCCCTAGCCAACCGCATACTTCATCCGCCATCTCCTCACGCAAGGTCACAGCGAGACGGGGTGGCGGCGCTAAGGCCCGAGCGCCAAAATTAATCTAGAATCTCACCCAATCCTGAGCGCCCCCCCCCAAACACACACACATTAGCTTAAGCTAAGGCCTTGTGAGAGGCCTACTAGCTACTGTGATCGGACGGGCCGAGAGGCCTGGGGATGAGTGCTTGTGCTCAGACGGGCTCAACTTGGGCCTAGGAGCAGGGAGAGACACAGAGAGCTGCGCCAGACCCCCCACCAAGCACAGCCACACACACGCACACACGCCACAAGGGTGATAGAGAGGGACAGAGAGAGGGGCCTGTTGCTCAGAGAGGCTCCAGCTGCTCAGAGAGGCCCCAACTTATTATTATTATTACATTATTATTATTAAAGTTGGGCCTAGATGCTGTGCCTAGATGCTTGGGCCTAGATGCTGTGCTATACCCACTGCAGCACCCCCTACACACACACACACCCACCCACAGGCCCCAGCTGCTCACAGAGGCTCCAAAGACTCCTCTCTGTCCCCTGCGCGCGTGTGTGTGAGCCTGGGAGCATTACCCTGTATCCTACTCCACTAAACTTAACCCAAATTAAACACGCTAATCAAACTAGCTAACACCCTCTATGCTAAGCCCGCAACACAAAGTGGCAAACACCCCCTGGGTACCACCCCCCACGGACAACCAGGCTTAAGCACCGATAAGTACTGGTGCACTGTGCCCCACTTAAGCTAACCTCGCAAGGGTTAAAGCCTTAAGCAGAGCCGAAAAAATCTCAAACCCATGGTATACCTACGGGTTCGTATATGATTCCGCCCTAGCAAACCTCCAGGCGCTAACTCAAGAGTCATATGTGATGAACATGGACTGTCATTCTCCCATACTGCCACTAAGAGACTGAAAAGCAACTCAAGAGTGTGATGAAAAATGTAACAGACTGTCATTCTCCCATACTGCCACTAAGGGGCCAAGAGTGAAAACCCGCTAAGTCAAGAGTCGATGTGATGGAAAATGTAACAGACTGTCATTCTCCCATACTGCCACTAAGGCCAAGAGTGAAAAATGTAACAGACTGTCATTCTAAGTCAAGAGTCGAGTGTGATGTGATGGAAAATGTAACAGACTGTCATTCTCCCATACTGCCACTAAGGGGCCAAGAGTGAAAACCCGCTAAGTCAAGAGTCGTATGTGATGAACATGTCACGCTTAGCTGCGGATTCACATACGATTCTGGCCCTAGCTAACCGCTTTTATCTCCGCGACGCAAGGTCACAGCGAGACGGGGTGGCGGGCGCTAAGGCCCGAGCGCCAAAATTAATCTAGAATCTCACCCAATCCTGAGCCCCCCAAACACACACACACATTAGCTTAAGCTAAGGCCTTGTGAGAGGCCTACTAGCTACTGTGATCGGACGGGCCGGGAGAGGCCTGGGGATGAGTGCTTGTGCTCAGACGGGCTCAACTTGGGCCTAGGAGCAGGGAGAGACACAGAGAGCTGCGCCAGACCCCCCACCAAGCACAGCCACACACACGCACACACGCCACAAGAGGTGATAGAGAGGGACAGAGAGAGGGGCCTGTTGCTCAGAGAGGCTCCAGCTGCTCAGAGAGGCCCCAACTTATTATTATTATTACATTATTATTATTAAAGTTGGGCCTAGATGCTGTGCCTAGATGCTTGGGCCTAGATGCTGTGCTATACCCACTGCAGCACCCCTACACACACACACACACCCACCCACAGGCCCCAGCTGATCTCACAGAGGCTCCAAAGACTCCTCTCTGTCCCCCGCGCTGCAGGTGTGTGAGCCTGGGAGCATTACCCTGTATCCTAC
>NW_025962133.1:1791423-1825751 GCF_017589495.1 Alosa alosa | reverse complement strand
TAGTGGCAGTATGGAGAATGACAGTCTGTTATGTTCATCACATATGACTCTTGAGTTAAGCGCCTGGAGGTTTGCTAGGGCGGAATCATATCTGAACCGGTAGGTATACCATGGGTTTGAGATTTTTTTGGCTCTGCTTAAGGCTTTAACCCTTGCGAGGTTAGCTTAAGTGGGGCACAGTGCACCAGTACTTGCTCGGTGCTTAAGCCTGGTTGTCCCGTGGGGGGGGTGGTACCCAGAGGGGGGGGGTGTTTGCCACTTTGTGTTGCGGGGCTTAGCATAGAGGGTGTTAGCTAGTTTGATTAGCGTGTTTAATTTGGGTTAAGTTTAGTGGAGTAGGATACAGGGTAATGCTCCCAGGCTCCCACACTGCAGCGCGGGGGGACAGAGAGGAGTCTTTGGAGCCCTCTGTGAGCAGCTGGGGCCTGTGGGTGGGTGTGTGTGTGTGTGGGGGGTGCTGCAGTGGGTATAGCACAGCATCTAGGCCCAAGCATCTAGGCACAGCATCTAGGCCCAACTTTAATAATAATAATGGAATAATAATAATAAGTTGGGGCCTCTCTGAGCAGCTGGAGCCTCTCTGAGCAACAGGCCCCTCTCTCTGTCCCTCTCTATCACCTGTGCGCGCGTGTGTGCGTGTGTGTGGCTGTGCTTGGTGGGGGGGGGGTCTAGGCGCAGCTCTCTGTGTCTCTCCTGCTCCTAGGCCCAAGTTGAGCCCGTCTGAGCACAAGCACTCATCCCCAGGCCTCTCGGCCCGTCCGATCACAGTAGCTAGTAGGCCTCTCACAAGGCCTTAGCTTAAGCTAATGTGTGTGTGTTTGGGGGGGGCGCTCAGGATTGGGTGAGATTCTAGATTAATTTTGGCGCTCGGACATAGCGCCGCCACCCCGTCTCGCTGTGACCTTGCGTCGCGGAGATAGGCGGTTGGCTAGAGGCCAGAATCGTATGTGAATCCGCAGCTAAGCGTGACATGTTCATCACATCACGACTCTTGACTTAGCGGGTTTTCACTCTTGGCCTTAGTGGCAGTATGGGAGAATGACAGTCTGTTACATTTTTCACTCATGGCGGTGTGGGAGGAATGACAGTCCTGTTATCGACTCTTGACTTAAGCGGGTTTTCACTCTTGGCCTTAGTGGCAGTATGGGAGAATGACAGTCTGTTACATTTTTCCATCACATACGACTCTTGACTTAGCCGGGTTTTCACTCTTGGCCTTAGTGGCAGTATGGGAGAATGACAGTCTGTTACATTTTCCATCTGACTCTTGACTTAGGGACTCTTGAGTTAGCGAGTCTTGAGTTAGCGCTTTTCAGTCTTGGCCTTAGTGGCAGTATGGGAGAATGACAGTCTGTTACATTTTCCATCACATACGAGTCTTGAGTTAGCGCTTTTTCAGTCTTGGCCCCTTAGTGGCAGTATGGGAGAATGACAGTCTGTTACATGTTCATCACATATGACTCTTGAGTTAAGCGCCTGGAGGTTTGCTAGGGCGGAATCATATCTGAACCCTTAGGTATACCATGGGTTTGAGATTTTTTCGGCTCTGCTTAAGGCTTTAACCCTTGCGAGGTTAGCTTAAGTGGGGCACAGTGCACCAGTACTTATCGGTGCTTAAGCCTGGTTGTCCGTGGGGGGGGTGGTACCCAGAGGGGGGGGGGTGTTTGCCACTTTGTGTTGCGGGCTTAGCATAGAGGGTGTTAGCTAGTTTGATTAGCGTGTTTAATTTGGGTTAAGTTTAGTGGAGTAGGATACAGGGTAATGCTCCCAGGCTCACACACACAGCGGGGGGACAGAGAGGAGTCTTTGGAGCCTCTGTGAGCAGCTGCAGCCTGTGTGAGAACATGCACTGTCTCCTAGGCCTCTCTGTGCCTCTCCAAGCGTCAGGGGTCAAACCAGAGGTCAAGCTGTAGCTAGTAGGCCTCTGACAAGGCCTCGGCCTAAGTTTGGGCCTCTGTGAGTAGCTGCAGCCCGTGTGAGCACAAGCACTCTTCCCCAAGCCTCTCCAAGCATCAGGGGTCAAGTCAGAGGTCAGCAGTAGCTAGTAGGCCTCTCACAAGGCCTCAGCCTAAGCTGGAGGATTGGGTTAGATTGTAAATTAATTTTGGGAGAACAGAGTCTAGGTTGTGCTAGCTGTGGAAGAGGGGATAGGGAAGAGGTTGGGCCTCTGTTAGGTGTATTAGTGGGGTTAAGTTTAGATGTAGGATACAGGGGTAATGCTCCCAGGCTCACACACCTGTGGCGGGGGGGACAGAGAGGAGTCTTTGGAGCCTCTGTGAGCAGCTGGGGCCTGTGGGTGGGTGGTGTGTGTGTGTGTGTAGGGGGTGCTGCAGTGGGTATAGCACAGCATCTAGGCCCAAGCATCTAGGCACAGCATCTAGGCCCAACTTTAATAATAATAATGTAATAATAATAATAAGTTGGGGCCTCTCTGAGCAGCTGGAGCCTCTCTGAGCAACAGGCCCCTCTCTCTGTCCCTCTCTATCACCTGCTTGGCGTGTGTGCGTGTGTGTGTGGCTGTGCTTGGTGGGGGGGGTCTGGCGCAGCTCTCTGTGTCTCTCCCTGCTCCCTAGGCCCAAGTTGAGCCCGTCTGAGCACAAGCACTCATCCCCAGGCCTCTCGGCCCGTCCGATCACAGTAGCTAGTAGGCCTCTCACAAGGCCTTAGCCTAAGCTAATGTGTGTGTGTTTTGGGGGGGGGCTCAGGGCTCAGGATCGGGTGAGATTCTAGATTAATTTTGGCGCTCGGGCCTTAGCGCCCGCCACCCCGTCTCGCTGTGACCTTGCGTCCGGCGGAGATAAGCGGTTAGCTAGGAGCCAGAATCATTATGTGAATCGCAGCTAAGCGTGACATGTTCATCACATACGACTCTTGACTTAGCGAGTTTTCACTCTTGGCCCCTTAGTGGCAGTATGGGAGAATGACAGTCTGTTTTTCACTCTTGGCCTTAGTGGCAGTATGGGAGAATGACAGTCTGTTACATTTTCCATCACATACGACTCTTGACTTAGCGGGTTTTCACTCTTGGCCTTAGTGGCAGTATGGGAGAATGACAGTCTGTTACATTTTCCATCATCACGACTCTTGAGTTAGCGGGTTTTCACTCTTGGCCTTAGTGGCAGTATGGGAGAATGACAGTCTGTTACATTTTCCATTTCAGTCTTGAGTTATGACGCTTTTTTTCAGTCTTGGCCCCTTAGTGGCAGTATGGGAGAATGACAGTCTGTTACATGTTCATCACATATGACTCTTGAGTTGGCGCCTGGAGGTTTGCTAGGGCGAATCATATCTGAACCCCTTGGGTATACCATGGGTTTGAGATTTTTTTCGGCTCTGCTTAAGGCTTTAACCCTTGCGAGGTTAGCTTAAGTGGGGCACAGTGCACCAGTACTTATCGGTGCTTAAGCCTGGTTGTCCGTGGGGGGGGTGGTACCCAGAGGGGGGGGGGGGGTGTTTGCCACTTTGTGTTCTTGGGCTTAGCATAGAGGGTGTTAGCTAGTTTGATTAAGCGTGTTTAATTTGGGTTAAGTTTAGTGGAGTAGGATACAGGGTAATGCTCCCAGGCTCACACCTGGCGCAGGGGACAGAGAGGAGTCTTTGGAGCCTCTGTGAGCAGCTGCAGCCTGTGTGAGAACATGCACTGTCTCCTAGGCCTCTCTGTGCCTCTCTCAAGCGTCAGGGGTCAAACCAGAGGTCAAGCTGTAGCTAGTAGGCCTCTGACAAGGCCTCGCCTAAGTTTGGGCCTCTGTGGTAGCTGCAGCCCGTGTGAGCACAAGCACTCTTCCCCAAGCCTCTCCAAGCATCAGGGGTCAAGTCAGAGGTCAGCAGTAGCTAGTAGGCCTCTCACAAGGCCTCAGCCTAAGCTGGAGGATTGGGTTAGATTGTAAATTAATTTTGGGAGAACAGAGTCTAGGTTGTGCTAGCTGTGGAAAGGGGATAGGGAAGAGGTTGGGCCTCTGTTAGGTGTATTAAGTGGGGTTAAGTTTAGATGTAGGATACAGGGTAATGCTCCCAGGCTCACACACCTTGGCGCAGGGGACAGAGAGGAGTCTTTGGAGCCCTCTGTGAGCAGCTGGGGCCTGTGGGTGGGTGTGTGTGTGTGTCGGGGTGCTGCAGTGGGTATAGCACAGCATCTAGGCCCAAGCATCTAGGCACAGCATCTAGGCCCAACTTTAATAATAATAATGTAATAATAATAATAAGTTGGGGCCTCTCTGAGCAGCTGGAGCCTCTCTGAGCAACAGGCCCCTCTCTCTGTCCCTCTCTATCACCTGCGCGCGCGTGTGTGCGTGTGTGTGGCTGTGCTTGGGGGGGGGTCTGGCGCAGCTCTCTGTGTCTCTCCTGCTCCTAGGCCCAAGTTGAGCCCGTCTGAGCACAAGCACTCATCCCCAGGCCTCTCCCGGCCCGTCCGATCACAGTAGCTAGTAGGCCTCTCACAAGGCCTTAGCTTAAGCTAATGTGTGTGTGTGTGGGGGGGGGGGGGGGGGGCGCTCAGGATTGGGTGAGATTCTAGATTAATTTTTGCGCTCGGGCCTTAGCGCCGCCACCCCGTCTCGCTGTGACCTTGCGTCCGGAGATGGCCCGGTTAGCTAGGGCCAGAATCGTATGTGAATCCGCAGCTAAGCGTGACATGTTCATCACATCACGACTCTTGACTTAGCGGGTTTTCACTCTTGGCCTTAGTGGCAGTATGGGAGAATGACAGTCTGTTACATTTTCCATCACATACGACTCTTGACTTACAGTCTAGTGGCAGTATGGGAGAATGACAGTCTGTTACATCGACTCTTGACTTAGCGGGTTTTCACTCTTGGCCTTAGTGGCAGTATGGGAGAATGACAGTCTGTTACATTTTTCATACGACTCTTGACTTGGCGGTTTTCACTCCCCTTAGTGGCAGTATGGGAGAATGACAGTCTGTTACATTTTCCATCACATCACGACTCTTGACTTAGCGGGTTTTCACTCTTGGCCCCTTAGTGGCAGTATGGGAGAATGACAGTCTGGACTCTTTTCTTTTTCAGTCTTGGCCCCTTAGTGGCAGTATGGGAGAATGACAGTCTGTTACATTTTTCCATCACATCTCACGAGTCTTGAGTTAAGCGCTTTTTTTCAGTCTTGGCCCCTTAGTGGCAGTATGGGAGAATGACAGTCTGTTACATGTTCATCACATATGACTCTTGAGTTAGCGCCTGGAGGTTTGCTAGGGCGGAATCATATCTGAACCCTTAGGTATACCATGGGTTTGAGATTTTTTGGCTCTGCTTAAGGCTTTAACCCTTGCGAGGTTAGCTTAAGTGGGGCACAGTGCACCAGTACTTATCGGTGCTTAAGCCTGGTTGTCCGTGGGGGGGGGTGGTACCCAGAGGGGGGGGGGTGTTTGCCACTTTGTGTTGCGGGCTTAGCATAGAGGGTGTTAGCTAGTTTGATTAGCGTGTTTAATTTGGGTTAAGTTTAGTGGAGTAGGATACAGGGTAATGCTCCCAGGCTCACACACTGTGGCAGGGGGGACAGAGAGGAGTCTTTGGAGCCTCTGTGAGCAGCTGCAGCCTGTGTGAGAACATGCACTGTCTCCTAGGCCTCTCTGTGCCTCTCCAAGCGTCAGGGGTCAAACCAGAGGTCAAGCTGTAGCTAGTAGGCCTCTGACAAGGCCTCGGCCTAAGTTTGGGCCTCTGTGAGTAGCTGCAGCCCGTGTGAGCACAAGCACTCTTCCCCAAGCCTCTCCAAGCATCAGGGGTCAAGTCAGAGGTCAGCAGTAGCTAGTAGGCCTCTCACAAGGCCTCAGCCTAAGCTGGAGGATTGGGTTAGATTGTAAATTAATTTTGGGAGAACAGAGTCTAGGTTGTGCTAGCTGTGGAAAAGGGGATAGGGAAGAGGTTGGGCCTCTGTTAGGTGTATTAGTGGGGTTAAGTTTAGATGTAGGATACAGGGTAATGCTCCCAGGCTCACACACCTTGGCGCAGGGGACAGAGAGGAGTCTTTGGAGCCTCTGTGTGAGCAGCTGGGGCCTGTGGGTGGGGTGTGTGTGTGTGTAGGGGTGCTGCAGTGGGTATAGCACAGCATCTAGGCCCAAGCATCTAGGCACAGCATCTAGGCCCAACTTTAATAATAATAATGTAATAATAATAATAAGTTGGGGCCTCTCTGAGCAGCTGGAGCCTCTCTGAGCAACAGGCCCCTCTCTCTGTCCCTCTCTATCACCTCTTGTGGCGTGTGTGTGCGTGTGTGTGGCTGTGCTTGGTGGGGGGGGGTCTAGCGCAGCTCTCTGTGTCTCTCCCTGCTCCTAGGCCCAAGTTGAGCCCGTCTGAGCACAAGCACTCATCCCCAGGCCTCTCCCGGCCCGTCCGATCACAGTAGCTAGTAGGCCTCTCACAAGGCCTTAGCTTAAGCTAATGTGTGTGTGTTTGGGGGGGGGGGGCAGCTCAGGATTGGGTGAGATTCTAGATTAATTTTGGCGCTCGGGACATAGCGCCGCCACCCCGTCTCGCTGTGACCTTGCGTCGCGCGGAGATAAGCGGTTAGCTAGGGCCAGAATCGTATGTGAATCCGCAGCTAAGCGTGACATGTTCATCACATCGACGACTCTTGACTTAGCGGGTTTTCATCTCTTGGACTCCCTTAGTGGCAGTATGGGAGAATGACAGTCTGTTACATTTTTCCATCACACTCTTCGACTCTTGACTTAGCGGGTTTTCACTCTTGGCCTTAGTGGCAGTGGCAGTATGGGAGAATGACAGTCTGTTACATTTTCCATCACCTCTGTGGCTCTTTTTCCGCTTTTTCTTGGCCTTAGTGGCAGTATGGGAGAATGACAGTCTGTTACATTTTCCATCACATCTGAGTCTTGAGTTAGCGCTTTTTCAGTCTTGGCCTTAGTGGCAGTATGGGAGAATGACAGTCTGTTACATGTTCATCACATATGACTCTTGAGTTAGCGCCTGGAGGTTTGCTAGGGCGGAATCATATCTGAACCCTTGGGTATACCATGGGTTTGAGATTTTTTTTCGGCTCTGCTTAAGGCTTTAACCCTTGCGAGGTTAGCTTAAGTGGGGCACAGTGCACCAGTACTTATCGGTGCTTAAGCCTGGTTGTCCCGTGGGGGGGTGGTACCCAGGGGGGGGGGTGTTTGCCACTTTGTGTTCTTGGGCTTAGCATAGAGGGTGTTAGCTAGTTTGATTAAGCGTGTTTAATTTGGGTTAAGTTTAGTGTAGGATACAGGGTAATGCTCCCAGGCTCACACACACGCGCGCAGGGGACAGAGAGGAGTCTTTGGAGCCTCTGTGAGCAGCTGCAGCCTGTGTGAGAACATGCACTGTCTCCTAGGCCTCTCTGTGCCTCTCCAAGCGTCAGGGGGTCAAACCAGAGGTCAAGCTGTAGCTAGTAGGCCTCTGACAAGGCCTCGGCCTAAGTTTGGGCCTCTGTGAGTAGCTGCAGCCCGTGTGAGCACAAGCACTCTTCCCCAAGCCTCTCCAAGCATCAGGGGTCAAGTCAGGGGTCAGCAGTAGCTAGTAGGCCTCTCACAAGGCCTCAGCCTAAGCTGGAGGATTGGGTTAGATTGTAAATTAATTTTTGGGAGAACAGAGTCTAGGTTGTGCTAGCTGTGGAAAAGGGGATAGGGAAGAGGTTGGGCCTCTGTTGGGTGTATTAGTGGGGTTAAGTTTAGATGTAGGATACAGGGTAATGCTCCCAGGCTCACACACACTGTGGCGCTTGGGGGACAGAGAGGAGTCTTTGGAGCCTCTGTGAGCAGCTGGGGCCTGTGGGTGGGTGTGTGTGTGTGTGTAGGGGGTGCTGCAGTGGGTATAGCACAGCATCTAGGCCCAAGCATCTAGGCACAGCATCTAGGCCCAACTTTAATAATAATAATGTAATAATAATAATAAGTTGGGGCCTCTCTGAGCAGCTGGAGCCTCTCTGAGCAACAGGCCCCTCTCTCTGTCCCTCTCTATCACCTCTTGTGGCGTGTGTGCGTGTGTGTGGCTGTGTGCTTGGGGGGGGTCTGGCGCAGCTCTCTGTGTCTCTCCCTGCTCCTAGGCCCAAGTTGAGCCCGTCTGAGCACAAGCACTCATCCCCAGGCCTCTCCCGGCCCGTCCGATCACAGTAGCTAGTAGGCCTCTCACAAGGCCTTAGCCTAAGCTAATGTGTGTGTGTGTTTTGGGGAGGGCTCAGGATGGGTGAATTCTAGATTAATTTTGGCGCTCGGACATAGCGCCCGCCACCCCGTCTCGCTGTGACCTTGCGTCCGTGCGGAGATGGCGGTTGGCTAGGCCAGAATCGTATGTGAATCCGCAGCTAGCGTGACATGTTCATCACATCGACTCTTGACTTAGCGGGTTTTCACTCTTGGCCCCTTAGTGGCAGTATGGGAGAATGACAGTCTGTTACATTTTCCATCACATCACGACTCTTGACTTAGCGGGTTTTCACTCTTGGCCCCTTAGTGGCAGTATGGGAGAATGACAGTCTGTTACATTTTTCCATCACGACTCTTGACTTAGCGGGTTTTCACTCTTGGCCCCTTAGTGGCAGTATGGGAGAATGACAGTCTGTTACATTTTTCCATCACATACGAGTCTTGAGTTAGCGGGTTTTCAGTCTTGGCCTTGAGTGGCAGTATGGGAGAATGACAGTCTGTTACATTTTTTCAGTCTTGGCCTTAGTGGCAGTATGGGAGAATGACAGTCTGTTACATGTTCATCACATATGACTCTTGAGTTAGCGCCTGGAGGTTTGCTAGGGCGGAATCATATCTGAACCATAGGTATACCATGGGTTTGAGATTTTTTTTGGCTCTGCTTAAGGCTTTAACCCTTGCGAGGTTAGCTTAAGTGGGGCACAGTGCACCAGTACTTATCGGTGCTTAAGCCTGGTTGTCCGTGGGGGGGTGGTACCCAGGGGGTGTTTGCCACTTTGTGTTGCGGGCTTAGCATAGAGGGTGTTAGCTAGTTTGATTAGCGTGTTTAATTTGGGTTAAGTTTAGTGGGGTAGGATACAGGGTAATGCTCCCAGGCTCACACACCTGCAGCGCGGGGACAGAGAGGAGTCTTTGGAGCCTCTGTGAGCAGCTGCAGCCTGTGTGAGAACATGCACTGTCTCCTAGGCCTCTCTCTGTGCCTCTCCAAGCGTCAGGGGTCAAACCAGAGGTCAAGCTGTAGCTAGTAGGCCTCTGACAAGGCCTCGGCCTAAGTTTGGGCCTCTGTGAGTAGCTGCAGCCCGTGTGAGCACAAGCACTCTTCCCCAAGCCTCTCCAAGCATCAGGGGGTCAAGTCAGGGGTCAGCAGTAGCTAGTAGGCCTCTCACAAGGCCTCAGCCTAAGCTGGAGGATTGGGTTGATTGTAAATTAATTTTTTTGGGAGAACAGAGTCTAGGTTGTGCTAGCTGTGGAAAAGGGGATAGGGAAGAGGTTGGGCCTCTGTTGGTGTATTAGTGGGGTTAAGTTTAGATGTAGGATACAGGGTAATGCTCCCAGGCTCACACACTTGTGGCGCGGGGACAGAGGAGTCTTTGGAGCCTCTGTGAGCAGCTGGGGCCTGTGGGTGGGTGTGTGTGTGTGTGTAGGGGTGCTGCAGTGGGTATAGCACAGCATCTAGGCCCCAAGCATCTAGGCACAGCATCTAGGCCCAACTTTAATAATAATAATGTAATAATAATAATAAGTTGGGGCCTCTCTCTGAGCAGCTGGAGCCTCTCTGAGCAACAGGCCCCTCTCTCTGTCCCTCTCTATCACCTGCGCGCGCGTGTGTGCGTGTGTGTGGCTGTGCTTGGTGGGGGGGGGTCTAGCGCAGCTCTCTGTGTCTCTCCCTGCTCCTAGGCCCAAGTTGAGCCCGTCTGAGCACAAGCACTCATCCCCAGGCCTCTCCCGGCCCGTCCGATCACAGTAGCTAGTAGGCCTCTCACAAGGCCTTAGCTTAAACTAATGTGTGTGTGTTTGGGGGGGGGGGGGCTCAGGATTGGGTGAGATTCTAGATTAATTTTGGCTCGGCTCCGGACATAGCGCCGCCACCCCGTCTCGCTGTGACCTTGCGTGGCAGTATGGGAGATGACAGTCGGTTCCAGCTAGGGGCCAGAATCGTATGTGAATCCGCAGCTAAGCGTGACATGTTCATCACTCTTGACTTAGCGGGTTTTCACTCTTGGCCTTAGTGGCAGTATGGGAGAATGACAGTCTGTTACATTTTTCCATTCGACTCTTGACTTAGCGGTTTTCACTCTTGGCCTTAGTGGCAGTATGGGAGAATGACAGTCTGTTACATTTTTTCCATCACTCTTGACTTAGCGACTCTTGACTTAGCGGGTCTTTTTTCACTCTTGGCTTTTTCCCCTTAGTGGCAGTATGGGAGAATGACAGTCTGTTACATTTTCCATCACACTCTGAGTCTTGAGTTAGCGCTTTTTCAGTCTTGGCCTTAGTGGCAGTATGGGAGAATGACAGTCTGTTACATGTTCATCACATATGACTCTTGAGTTGGCGCCTGGAGGTTTGCTAGGGCGGAATCATATCTGAACCACTTAGGTATACCATGGGTTTGAGATTTTTTTAGGCTCTGCTTAAGGCTTTAACCCTTGCGAGGTTAGCTTAAGTGGGGCACAGTGCACCAGTACTTATCGGTGCTTAAGCCTGGTTGTCCGTGGGGGGGGTGGTACCCAGAGGGGGGGGGTGTTTGCCACTTTGTGTTGCGGGCTTAGCATAGAGGGTGTTAGCTAGTTTGATTAGCGTGTTTAATTTGGGTTAAGTTTAGTGGAGTAGGATACAGGGTAATGCTCCCAGGCTCACACCACCTGCAGCGCGGGGGGACAGAGAGGAGTCTTTGGAGCCTCTGTGAGCAGCTGCAGCCTGTGTGAGAACATGCACTGTCTCCTAGGCCTCTCTGTGCCTCTCCAAGCGTCAGGGGTCAAACCAGAGGTCAAGCTGTAGCTAGTAGGCCTCTGACAAGGCCTGAAGCCTAAGTTTGGGCCTCTGTGAGTAGCTGCAGCCCGTGTGTGAGCACAAGCACTCTTCCCAAGCCTCTCCAAGCATCAGGGGTCAAGTCAGGGTCAGCAGTAGCTAGTAGGCCTCTCACAAGGCCTCAGCCTAAGCTGGAGGATTGGGTTAGATTGTAAATTAATTTTTGGGAGAACAGAGTCTAGGTTGTGCTAGCTGTGGAAAGGGGATAGGGAAGAGGTTGGGCCTCTGTTGGGTGTATTAGTGGGGTTAAGTTTAGATGTAGGATACAGGGGTAATGCTCCCAGGCTCACACACACTTGGCGCGGGGGGACAGAGAGGAGTCTTTGGAGCCTCTGTGAGCAGCTGGGGCCTGTGGGTGGGTGTGTGTGTGTGTAGGGGGGTGCTGCAGTGGGTATAGCACAGCATCTAGGCCCAAGCATCTAGGCACAGCATCTAGGCCCAACTTTAATAATAATAATGTAATAATAATAATAAGTTGGGGCCTCTCTGAGCAGCTGGAGCCTCTCTGAGCAACAGGCCCCTCTCTCTGTCCCTCTCTATCACCTCTTGGCGTGTGTGTGTGTGTGTGTGGCTGTGCTTGGTGGGGGGGGGTCTAGCGCAGCTCTCTGTGTCTCTCCCTGCTCCTAGGCCCAAGTTGAGCCCGTCTGAGCACAAGCACTCATCCCCAGGCCTCTCCCGGCCCGTCCGATCACAGTAGCTAGTAGGCCTCTCACAAGGCCTTAGCCTAAGCTAATGTGTGTGTGTTTGGGGGGGGGGGGGGGGGCGCTCAGGATGGGTGAGATTCTAGATTAATTTTGGCGCTCGGGCCTTAGCGCCGCCACCCCGTCTGCGCTGTGACCTTTGCGTCAGCGGAGATAAGCGGTTGGCTAGGGCCAGAATCGTATGTGAATCCGCAGCTAGCGTGACATGAATCCGACTCTTGACTGAGCGGAGTTTTCACTCTTAAGTGGCAGTATGAATGACATGTTTCATCACATCGACTCTTGACTTAGCGGGTTTTCACTCTTGGCCCCTTAGTGGCAGTATGGGAGAATGACAGTCTGTTACATTTTCCATCACATCGACTCTTGAGCTTTTTTTCACTCTTGGCCCCTTAGTGGCAGTATGGGAGAATGACAGTCTGTTACATTTTTTTTCACTCTTGGCGGGTTTTCCCTTAGTGGCAGTATGGGAGAATGACAGTCTGTTACATTTTTCCATCACATCTGAGTCTTGAGTTAGCGCTTTTTTTCAGTCTTGGCCTTAGTGGCAGTATGGGAGAATGACAGTCTGTTACATGTTCATCACATATGACTCTTGAGTTACAGCGCCTGGAGGTTTGCTAGGGTTTGCTAGGGAATCATATCTGAACCCATGGGTATACCATGGGTTTGAGATTTTTTCGGCTCTGCTTAAGGCTTTAACCCTTGCGAGGTTAGCTTAAGTGGGGCACAGTGCACCAGTACTTATCGGTGCTTAAGCCTGGTTGTCCGTGGGGGGGGTGGTACCCAGAGGGGGGGGGGTGTTTGCCACTTTGTGTTGCGGGCTTAGCATAGAGGGTGTTAGCTAGTTTGATTAGCGTGTTTAATTTGGGTTAAGTTTAGTGGAGTAGGATACAGGGTAATGCTCCCAGGCTCACACACACCTTGGCATGGGGACAGAGAGGAGTCTTTGGAGCCTCTGTGAGCAGCTGCAGCCTGTGTGAGAACATGCACTGTCTCCTAGGCCTCTCTGTGCCTCTCCAAGCGTCAGGGGTCAAACCAGAGGTCAAGCTGTAGCTAGTAGGCCTCTGACAAGGCCTCGGCCTAAGTTTGGGCCTCTGTGAGTAGCTGCAGCCCGTGTGAGCACAAGCACTCTTCCCCAAGCCTCTCCAAGCATCAGGGGTCAAGTCAGAGGGTCAGCAGTAGCTAGTAGGCCTCTCACAAGGCCTCAGCCTAAGCTGGAGGATTGGGTTAGGGTAAATTAATTTTGGGAGAACAGAGTCTAGGTTGTGCTAGCTGTGGAAAAGGGGATAGGGAAGAGGTTGGGCCTCTGTTGGGTGTATTAGTGGGGTTAAGTTTAGATGTAGGATACAGGGGTAATGCTCCCAGGCTCACACACTGTGGTGGGGGGGACAGAGAGGAGTCTTTGGAGCCTCTGTGAGCAGCTGGGGCCTGTGGGTGGGTGTGTGTGTGTGTAGGGGTGCTGCAGTGGGTATAGCACAGCATCTAGGCCCAAGCATCTAGGCACAGCATCTAGGCCCAACTTTAATAATAATAATGTAATAATAATAATAAGTTGGGGCCTCTCTGAGCAGCTGGAGCCTCTCTGAGCAACAGGCCCCTCTCTCTGTCCCTCTCTATCACCTGCGCGCGCGTGTGTGCGTGTGTGTGGCTGTGCTTGGTGGGGGGGGGGGGCGCAGCTCTCTGTGTCTCTCCCTGCTCCCTAGGCCCAAGTTGAGCCCGTCTGAGCACAAGCACTCATCCCCAGGCCTCTCCCGGCCCGTCCGATCACAGTAGCTAGTAGGCCTCTCACAAGGCCTTAGCTTAAGCTAATGTGTGTGTGTTTGGGGGGGGGGGGGGGGGGGGGCGCTCAGGATGGGTGAATTCTAGATTAATTTTGGCGCTCGGGACATAGCGCCGCCACCCCGTCTCGCTGTGACCTTGCGTAGGAGATGAAGCGGTTGGCTAGACCCAGAAATCAGTATGTGAATCCGCAGCTAAGCGTGACATGATAGACTCGGTTTTCACTCTTGGCATGTATGGGAGAAATGACAGTCTGTTACATTTTCCATCACATCGACTCTTGCTAGACTCTTGCCAGAATGGAGAATGACAGTATGTGAATCCGCAGCTAGTGGCAGTATGGGAGAATGACATGTTCATTTTCATCACATACGACTCTTGACTTAGCGGGTTTTCACTCTTGGCCTTAGTGGCAGTATGGGAGAATGACAGTCTGTTACATTTTCCATCACATACGACTCTTGACTTAGCGGGTTTTCACTCTTGGCCCCTTAGTGGCAGTATGGGAGAATGACAGTCTGTTACATTTTCCATCACAGTTTTCACTCGACTCTTGACTTAGCGGGTTTTCACTCTTGGCCCCTTAGTGGCAGTATGGGAGAATGACAGTCTGTTACATTTTCCATCACATATGAGTCTTGAGTTAGCGCTTTTTTTCAGTCTTGGCCCTTAGTGGCAGTATGGGAGAATGACAGTCTGTTACATGTTCATCACATATGACTCTTGAGTTAGCGCCTGGAGGTTTGCTAGGGCGGAATCATATCTGAACCATAGGTATACCATGGGTTTGAGATTTTTTTCGGCTCTGCTTAAGGCTTTAACCCTTGCGAGGTTAGCTTAAGTGGGGCACAGTGCACCAGTACTTATCGGTGCTTAAGCCTGGTTGTCCGTGGGGGGGGGTGGTACCCAGAGGGGGGGGGTGTTTGCCACTTTGTGTTGCGGGCTTAGCATAGAGGGTGTTAGCTAGTTTGATTAGCGTGTTTAATTTGGGTTAAGTTTAGTGGAGTAGGATACAGGGTAATGCTCCCAGGCTCACACACACGCGCGCAGGGGACAGAGAGGAGTCTTTGGAGCCTCTGTGAGCAGCTGCAGCCTGTGTGAGAACATGCACTGTCTCCTAGGCCTCTCTGTGCCTCTCCAAGCGTCAGGGGTCAAACCAGAGGTCAAGCTGTAGCTAGTAGGCCTCTGACAAGGCCTCGACCCTAAGTTTGGGCCTCTGTGAGTAGCTGCAGCCCGTGTGAGCACAAGCACTCTTCCCCAAGCCTCTCCAAGCATCAGGGGTCAAGTCAGAGGTCAGCAGTAGCTAGTAGGCCTCTCACAAGGCCTCAGCCTAAGCTGGAGGATTGGGTTAGATTGTAAATTAATTTTGGGAGAACAGAGTCTAGGTTGTGCTAGCTGTGGAAAAGGGGATAGGGGAAGAGGTTGGGCCTCTGTTAGGTGTATTAGTGGGGTT
The DNA here is from genome assembly GCF_017589495.1 of Alosa alosa. Classification (NCBI taxonomy): domain Eukaryota; kingdom Metazoa; phylum Chordata; class Actinopteri; order Clupeiformes; family Clupeidae; genus Alosa; species Alosa alosa. The sequence continues at coordinate 1,810,870 of NW_025962133.1, read as the reverse complement.
AAGTTTAGATGTAGGATACAGGGTAATGCTCCCAGGCTCACACACCTGCAGCGCGGGGGACAGAGAGGAGTCTTTGGAGCCTCTGTGAGCAGCTGGGGCCTGTGGGTGGGTGTGTGTGTGTGTGTGGGGGTGCTGCAGTGGGTATAGCACAGCATCTAGGCCCAAGCATCTAGGCACAGCATCTAGGCCCAACTTTAATAATAATAATGTAATAATAATAATAAGTTGGGGCCTCTCTGAGCAGCTGGAGCCTCTCTGAGCAACAGGCCCCTCTCTCTGTCCCTCTCTATCACCTGGCTTGGCGTGTGTGCGTGTGTGTGGCTGTGCTTGGTGGGGGGGGGTCTAGCGCAGCTCTCTGTGTCTCTCCCTGCTCCTAGGCCCAAGTTGAGCCCGTCTGAGCACAAGCACTCATCCCCAGGCCTCTCCCGGCCCCGTCCGATCACAGTAGCTAGTAGGCCTCTCACAAGGCCTTAGCTTAAGCTAATGTGTGTGTGTTTGGGGGGGGGGGGGAGGCTCAGGATTGGGTGAATTCTAGATTAATTTTGGCGCTCGGACTTAGCGCCGCCACCCCGTCTCGCTGTGACCTTGCGTCGCGGAGATGGCGGTTGGCTAGGGCCAGAAATCGTATGTGAATCCGCAGCTAAGCGTGACATGTTCATCACATCACGACTCTTGACTTAGCGGGGTTTTCACTCTTGGCCTTAGTGTGGCCTTAGTGGCAGTATGGGAGAATGACAGTCTGTTACATTTTCCATCACATCACGACTCTTGACTTAGCGGGTTTTCACTCTTGGCCTTAGTGGCAGTATGGGAGAATGACAGTCTGTTACATTTTCCATCACATCGACTCTTGACTTAGCGGGTTTTCACTCTTGGCCCCTTAGTGGCAGTATGGGAGAATGACAGTCTGTTACATTTTCCATCACATCTGAGTCTTGAGTTAAGCGCTTTTTTCAGTCTTGGCCCCTTAGTGGCAGTATGGGAGAATGACAGTCTGTTACATGTTCATCACATATGACTCTTGAGTTAGCGCCTGGAGGTTTGCTAGGGCGGAATCATATCTGAACCCTTAGGTATACCATGGGTTTGAGATTTTTTGGCTCTGCTTAAGGCTTTAACCCTGCGAGGTTAGCTTAAGTGGGGCACAGTGCACCAGTACTTATCGGTGCTTAAGCCTGGTTGTCCGTGGGGGGGGTGGTACCCAGGGGGGGGGGTGTTTGCCACTTTGTGTTTCGGGCTTAGCATAGAGGGTGTTAGCTAGTTTGATTGGCGTGTTTAATTTGGGTTAAGTTTAGTGGAGTAGGATACAGGGGTAATGCTCCCAGGCTCACACACACCTTGGCGCGGGGACAGAGAGGAGTCTTTGGAGCCTCTGTGAGCAGCTGCAGCCTGTGTGAGAACATGCACTGTCTCCTAGGCCTCTCTGTGCCTCTCCAAGCGTCAGGGGTCAAACCAGAGGTCAAGCTGTAGCTAGTAGGCCTCTGACAAGGCCTCGGCCTAAGTTTGGGCCTCTGTGAGTAGCTGCAGCCCGTGTGAGCACAAGCACTCTTCCCCAAGCCTCTCCAAGCATCAGGGGTCAAGTCAGAGGTCAGCAGTAGCTAGTAGGCCTCTCACAAGGCCTCAGCCTAAGCTGGAGGATTGGGTTAGATTGTAAATTAATTTTGGGAGAACAGAGTCTAGGTTGTGCTAGCTGTGGAAAGGGGATAGGGAAGAGGTTGGGCCTCTGTTGGGTGTATTAGTGGGGTTAAGTTTAGATGTAGGATACAGGGTAATGCTCCCAGGCTCACACACTTGGCGTGGCGGGGGACAGAGAGGAGTCTTTGGAGCCTCTGTGAGCAGCTGGGGCCTGTGGGTGGGTGTGTGTGTGTGTGTAGGGGTGCTGCAGTGGGTATAGCACAGCATCTAGGCCCAAGCATCTAGGCACAGCATCTAGGCCCAACTTTAATAATAATAATGTAATAATAATAATAAGTTGGGGCCTCTCTGAGCAGCTGGAGCCTCTCTGAGCAACAGGCCCCCTCTCTCTGTCCCTCTCTATCACCTGCGCGCGCGTGTGTGCGTGTGTGTGGCTGTGCTTGGTGGGGGGGGGGGTCTAGCGCAGCTCTCTGTGTCTCTCCCTGCTCCTAGGCCCAAGTTGAGCCCGTCTGAGCACAAGCACTCATCCCCAGGCCTCTCCCGGCCCGTCCGATCACAGTAGCTAGTAGGCCTCTCACAAGGCCTTAGCTTAAGCTAATGTGTGTGTGTTTGGGGGGGGGGGGCGCTCAGGATGGGTGAGATTCTAGATTAATTTTGGCGCTCGGGGACGCGTGCGCCGCCACCCCGTCTCGCTGTGACCTTGCGTAGCAGTATGGGAGGAGATAAGCGGTTGGCTAGGGCCAGAATGCGTATGTGAATCCGCAGCTAGCGTGACATGTTCATCACATCTCGACTCTTGACTTAGCGGGTTTTCACTCTTGGCCCCTTAGTGGCAGTATGGGAGAATGACAGTCTGTTACATTTTCCATCACATACGACTCTTGACTTAGCGGGTTTTCACTCTTGGCCCCTTAGTGGCAGTATGGGAGAATGACAGTCTGTTACATTTTCCATCACGACTCTTGACTTAGCGCTTTTTCACTCTTGGCCTTAGTGGCAGTATGGGAGAATGACAGTCTGTTACATTTTCCATCACATCTGAGTCTTGAGTTGGCTTTTTTCAGTCTTGGTTAGTGGCAGTATGGGAGAATGACAGTCTGTTACATGTTCATCACATATGACTCTTGAGTTAGCGCCTGGGAGGTTTGCTAGGGCGAATCATATCTGAACCACTTGGGTATACCATGGGTTTGAGATTTTTTTTCGGCTCTGCTTAAGGCTTTAACCCTTGCGAGGTTAGCTTAAGTGGGGCACAGTGCACCAGTACTTATCGGTGCTTAAGCCTGGTTGTCCGTGGGGGGGGGTGGTACCCAGAGGGGGGGGGGGTGTTTGCCACTTTGTGTTCTTGGGCTTAGCATAGAGGGTGTTAGCTAGTTTGATTAAGCGTGTTTAATTTGGGTTAAGTTTAGTGGAGTAGGATACAGGGTAATGCTCCCAGGCTCACACACCTGTGGCGCGGGGACAGAGAGGAGTCTTTGGAGCCTCTGTGAGCAGCTGCAGCCTGTGTGAGAACATGCACTGTCTCCTAGGCCTCTCTGTGCCTCTCAAGCGTCAGGGGTCAAACCAGAGGTCAAGCTGTAGCTAGTAGGCCTCTGACAAGGCCTCGGCCTAAGTTTGGGCCTCTGTGGTAGCTGCAGCCCGTGTGAGCACAAGCACTCTTCCCCAAGCCTCTCCAAGCATCAGGGGTCAAGTCAGAGGTCAGCAGTAGCTAGTAGGCCTCTCACAAGGCCTCAGCCTAAGCTGGAGGATTGGGTTAGATTGTAAAATTAATTTTGGGAGAACAGAGTCTAGGTTGTGCTAGCTGTGGAAAGGGGATAGGGAAGAGGTTGGGCCTCTGTTGGGTGTATTAATTGGGGTTAAGTTTAGATGTAGGATACAGGGTAATGCTCCCAGGCTCACACACACGCGCGCAGGGGACAGAGAGGAGTCTTTGGAGCCTCTGTGAGCAGCTGGGGCCTGTGGGTGGGGTGTGTGTGTGTGTGGGGGTGCTGCAGTGGGTATAGCACAGCATCTAGGCCCAAGCATCTAGGCACAGCATCTAGGCCCAACTTTAATAATAATAATGTAATAATAATAATAAGTTGGGGCCTCTCTGAGCAGCTGGAGCCTCTCTGAGCAACAGGCCCCTCTCTCTGTCCCTCTCTATCACCTCTTGTGGCGTGTGTGCGTGTGTGTGGCTGTGCTTGGGGGGGGGTCTAGCGCAGCTCTCTGTGTCTCTCCCTGCTCCTAGGCCCAAGTTGAGCCCGTCTGAGCACAAGCACTCATCCCCAGGCCTCTCCCGGCCCGTCCGATCACAGTAGCTAGTAGGCCTCTCACAAGGCCTTAGCTTAAGCTAATGTGTGTGTGTGTTGGGGGGGGGGGGGGCGCTCAGGATTGGGTGAGATTCTAGATTAATTTTGGCGCTCGGGGACATAGCGCCGCCACCCCGTCTCGCTGTGACCTTGCGTCTTGGCGGAGATGGGAAGCGGTTAGCTAGGGCCAGAATCGTATGTGAATCCGCAGCTAAGCGTGACATGTTCATCACATCGACTCTTGACTTAGCGAATGGGTTTTCACTCTTGGCCCCTTAGTGGCAGTATGGGAGAATGACAGTCTGTTACATTTTCCATCATCACGACTCTTGACTTAGCGGGTTTTCACTCTTGGCCCCTTAGTGGCAGTATGGGAGAATGACAGTCTGTTACATTTCCATCACATCTGACTCTTGACAGCGACAGTCTGTTACATTTTTTTTTCCAGTAGTATGGAGAATGACAGTCTGTTACATTTTCCACTCTTGACTTAGCGGGTTTTCACTCTTGGCCTTAGTGGCAGTATGGGAGAATGACAGTCTGTTACATTTTTCCATCACATCAGTCGAGTCTTGAGTTAGCTTTTTCAGTCTTGGCCTTAGTGGCAGTATGGGAGAATGACAGTCTGTTTTTTCCAGTCTTGGCGCTTTTCAGTCCTTAGTGGCAGTATGGGAGAATGACAGTCTGTTACATGTTCATCACATATGACTCTTGAGTTAAGCGCCTGGAGGTTTGCTAGGGCGGAATCATATCTGAACCCTTAGGTATACCATGGGTTTGAGATTTTTTTCGGCTCTGCTAAAGGCTTTAACCCTTGCGAGGTTAGCTTAAGTGGGGCACAGTGCACCAGTACTTATCGGTGCTTAAGCCTGGTTGTCCGTGGGGGGGTGGTACCCAGAGGGGGGGGTGTTTGCCACTTTGTGTTGCGGGCTTAGCATAGAGGGGTGTTAGCTAGTTTGATTAAGCGTGTTTAATTTGGGTTAAGTTTAGTGGGTAGGATACAGGGTAATGCTCCCAGGCTCACACACCTTGGCGCGGGGGGACAGAGAGGAGTCTTTGGAGCCTCTGTGAGCAGCTGCAGCCTGTGTGAGAACATGCACTGTCTCCTAGGCCTCTCTGTGCCTCTCAAGCGTCAGGGGTCAAACCAGAGGTCAAGCTGTAGCTAGTAGGCCTCTGACAAGGCCTCGGCCTAAGTTTGGGCCTCTGTGAGTAGCTGCAGCCCGTGTGAGCACAAGCACTCTTCCCCAAGCCTCTCCAAGCATCAGGGGGGTCAAGTCAGAGGTCAGCAGTAGCTAGTAGGCCTCTCACAAGGCCTCAGCCTAAGCTGGAGGATTGGGTTAGATTGTAAATTAATTTTGGGAGAACAGAGTCTGGGTTGTGCTAGCTGTGGAAAGGGGATAGGGGAAGAGGTTGGGCCTCTGTTGGGTGTATTAATTGGGGTTAAGTTTAGATGTAGGATACAGGGTAATGCTCCCAGGCTCACACACACGCGCGCAGGGGACAGAGAGGAGTCTTTGGAGCCTCTGTGAGCAGCTGGGGCCTGTGGGTGGGTGTGTGTGTGTGTGTAGGGGTGCTGCAGTGGGTATAGCACAGCATCTAGGCCCAAGCATCTAGGCACAGCATCTAGGCCCAACTTTAATAATAATAATGTAATAATAATAATAAGTTGGGGCCTCTCTGAGCAGCTGGAGCCTCTCTGAGCAACAGGCCCCTCTCTCTGTCCCTCTCTATCACCTGCGCGCGCGTGTGTGCGTGTGTGTGGCTGTGCTTGGTGGGGGGGGGTCTAGCGCAGCTCTCTGTGTCTCTCCCTGCTCCTAGGCCCAAGTTGAGCCCGTCTGAGCACAAGCACTCATCCCCAGGCCTCTCCCGGCCCGTCCGATCACAGTAGCTAGTAGGCCTCTCACAAGGCCTTAGCTTAAGCTAATGTGTGTGTGTTTGGGGGGGGGGGGGGGGCGCTCAGATTGGGTGAGATTCTAGATTAATTTTGGCGCTCGGACTTAGCGCCGCCACCCCGTCTCGCTGTGACCGCTGTGACCTTAGGAGCCGTCGCTATGGCCAGATGACATGGCGGTTGGCTGACATGGGCCAGAATGACTTATGTGAATCCGCAGCTAGCGTGACATGTTCATCACATCGACTCTTGACTTAGCGGGTTTTCACTCTTGGCCCCTTAGTGGCAGTATGGGAGAATGACAGTCTGTTACATTTTCCATCACATGACTCTTGACTTAGCGGGTTTTCACTCTTGGCCCTTAGTGGCAGTATGGGAGAATGACAGTCTGTTACATTTTCCATCACATACGACTCTTGACTTAGCGGGTTTTCACTCTTGGCCCCTTAGTGGCAGTATGGGAGAATGACAGTCTGTTACATTTTCCATCACATCCGAGTCTTGAGTTAGCGCTTTTTCAGTCTTGGCCTTAGTGGCAGTATGGGAGAATGACAGTCTGTTACATGTTCATCACATATGACTCTTGAGTTGGCGCCTGGAGGTTTGCTAGGGCGGAATCATATCTGAACCCTTAGGTATACCATGGGTTTGAGATTTTTTCGGCTCTGCTTAAGGCTTTAACCCTTGCGAGGTTAGCTTAAGTGGGGCACAGTGCACCAGTACTTATCGGTGCTTAAGCCTGGTTGTCCGTGGGGGGGGTGGTACCCAGAGGGGGGGGGTGTTTGCCACTTTGTGTTGCGGGCTTAGCATAGAGGGTGTTAGCTAGTTTGATTAGCGTGTTTAATTTGGGTTAAGTTTAGTGGAGTAGGATACAGGGTAATGCTCCCAGGCTCACACACTGTGCGGGGGGGACAGAGAGGAGTCTTTGGAGCCTCTGTGAGCAGCTGCAGCCTGTGTGAGAACATGCACTGTCTCCTAGGCCTCTCTGTGCCTCTCCAAGCGTCAGGGGTCAAACCAGAGGTCAAGCTGTAGCTAGTAGGCCTCTGACAAGGCCTCGGCCTAAGTTTGGGCCTCTGTGAGTAGCTGCAGCCCGTGTGAGCACAAGCACTCTTCCCAAGCCTCTCCAAGCATCAGGGGGGGTCAAGTCAGAGGTCAGCAGTAGCTAGTAGGCCTCTCACAAGGCCTCAGCCTAAGCTGGAGGATTGGGTTGGGTGTAAATTAATTTTGGGAGAACAGAGTCTAGGTTGTGCTAGCTGTGGAAAAGGGGATAGGGAAGAGGTTGGGCCTCTGTTGGTGTATTAGTGGGGTTAAGTTTAGATGTAGGATACAGGGTAATGCTCCCAGGCTCACACACAGCGGCGCAGGGGACAGAGAGGAGTCTTTGGAGCCTCTGTGAGCAGCTGGGGCCTGTGGGTGGGTGTGTGTGTGTGTAGGGGTGCTGCAGTGGGTATAGCACAGCATCTAGGCCCAAGCATCTAGGCACAGCATCTAGGCCCAACTTTAATAATAATAATGTAATAATAATAATAAGTTGGGGCCTCTCTGAGCAGCTGGAGCCTCTCTGAGCAACAGGCCCCTCTCTCTGTCCCTCTCTATCACCTCTTGGGTGGTGTGTGCGTGTGTGTGGCTGTGCTGCTTGGGGGGGGTCTGGCGCAGCTCTCTGTCTCTCTCCTGCTCCTAGGCCCAAGTTGAGCCCGTCTGAGCACAAGCACTCATCCCCAGGCCTCTCCCGGCCCGTCCGATCACAGTAGCTAGTAGGCCTCTCACAAGGCCTTAGCTTAAGCTAATGTGTGTGTGTTTGGGGGGGGGGGGGGGCTCAGGATGGGTGAGATTCTAGATTAATTTTGGCGCTCGGGACATAGCGCCGCCACCCCGTCTCGCTGTGACCTTGCGTCGCGGAGATGGCGGTTGGCTAGGGGCCAGAATCGGTATGTGAATCCGCAGCTAAGCGTGACATGTTCATCACATCTGACTCTTGACTTAGCGGGTTTTCACTCTTGCCCCTTAGTGGCAGTATGGGAGAATGACAGTCTGTTACATTTTTCCATCACATCGACTCTTGACTTAGCGGGTTTTCACTCTTGGCCCCTTAGTGGCAGTATGGGAGAATGACAGTCTGTTACATTTTTTTCCATCACATCGACTCTTGACTTAGCGGGACAGTCTGTTACATTTTTTCACTCTTGGCCTTAGTGGCAGTATGGGAGAATGACAGTCTGTTACATTTTTTCCATCACTCTGAGTCTTGAGTTAGTGGCAGTATGGGAGAATGAGCGCTTTTTTCAGTCTTGGCCCCTTAGTGGCAGTATGGGAGAATGACAGTCTGTTACATGTTCATCACATATGACTCTTGAGTTAGCGCCTGGAGGTTTGCTAGGGCGGAATCATATCTGAACCCTTGGGTATACCATGGGTTTGAGATTTTTTTTGGCTCTGCTTAAGGCTTTAACCCTTGCGAGGTTAGCTTAAGTGGGGCACAGTGCACCAGTACTTATCGGTGCTTAAGCCTGGTTGTCCGTGGGGGGGGGGTGGTACCCAGAGGGGGGGGGGGTGTTTGCCACTTTGTGTTCTTGGGCTTAGCATAGGGGTGTTAGCTAGTTTGATTAGCGTGTTTAATTTGGGTTAAGTTTAGTGGGTAGGATACAGGGGTAATGCTCCCAGGCTCACACCTGCTTGGCAGGGGGGACAGAGAGGAGTCTTTGGAGCCTCTGTGAGCAGCTGCAGCCTGTGTGAGAACATGCACTGTCTCCTAGGCCTCTCTGTGCCTCTCCAAGCGTCAGGGGTCAAACCAGAGGTCAAGCTGTAGCTAGTAGGCCTCTGACAAGGCCCCTCGGCCTAAGTTTGGGCCTCTGTGAGTAGCTGCAGCCCGTGTGAGCACAAGCACTCTTCCCCAAGCCTCTCCAAGCATCAGGGGTCAAGTCAGAGGTCAGCAGTAGCTAGTAGGCCTCTCACAAGGCCTCAGCCTAAGCTGGAGGATTGGGTTAGGGTGTAAATTAATTTTGGGAGAACAGAGTCTAGGTTGTGCTAGCTGTGGAAAAGGGGATAGGGAAGAGGTTGGGCCTCTGTTAGGTGTATTAGTGGGGTTAAGTTTAGATGTAGGATACAGGGTAATGCTCCCAGGCTCACACACACTGTGGCGGGGGGACAGAGAGGAGTCTTTGGAGCCTCTGTGAGCAGCTGGGGCCTGTGGGTGGGTGTGTGTGTGTGTGTAGGGGTGCTGCAGTGGGTATAGCACAGCATCTAGGCCCAAGCATCTAGGCACAGCATCTAGGCCCAACTTTAATAATAATAATGTAATAATAATAATAAGTTGGGGCCTCTCTGAGCAGCTGGAGCCTCTCTGAGCAACAGGCCCCTCTCTCTGTCCCTCTCTATCACCCTGTGGCGTGTGTGTGCGTGTGTGTGGCTGTGCTTGGTGGGGGGGGGTCTAGCGCAGCTCTCTGTGTCTCTCCCTGCTCCTAGGCCCAAGTTGAGCCCGTCCGATCACAGTAGCTAGTAGGCCTCTCACAAGGCCTTAGCTTAAGCTAATGTGTGTGTTTGGGGGGGGGGGCTCAGGATTGGGTGAATTCTAGATTAATTTTTTGGCTCGGGGCCTTAGCGCCGCCACCCCGTCTCGCTGTGACCTTGCGCGCCAGCGGAGATGAAGCGGTTAGCTAGGGCCAGAAATCTTATGTGAATCCGCAGCTAAGCGTGACATGTTCATCACATCACGACTCTTGACTTAGCGGGTTTTCACTCTTGGCCCCTTAGTGGCAGTATGGGAGAATGACAGTCTGTTACATTTTCCATCACATCGACTCGACTCTTGACTTAGCGGGTTTTCACTCTTGGCCTTAGTGGCAGTATGGGAGAATGACAGTCTGTTACATTTTCCATTTTCCCATCACGACTCTTGACTTAGCGGGTTTTCAGTCTTTGCCCCTTAGTGGCAGTATGGGAGAATGACAGTCTGTTACATTTTTCCATCACATCTGAGTCTTGAGTTGGCGCTTTTTCAGTCTTGGCCTTAGTGGCAGTATGGGAGAATGACAGTCTGTTACATGTTCATCACATATGACTCTTGAGTTAGCGCCTGGAGGTTTGCTAGGGCGGAATCATATCTGAACCCTTAGGTATACCATGGGTTTGAGATTTTTTTTAGGCTCTGCTTAAGGCTTTAACCCTTGCGAGGTTAGCTTAAGTGGGGCACAGTGCACCAGTACTTATCGGTGCTTAAGCCTGGTTGTCCGTGGGGGGGGGTGGTACCCAGAGGGGGGGGGGGGGTGTTTGCCACTTTGTGTTTGCGGGCTTAGCATAGAGGGTGTTAGCTAGTTTGATTAGCGTGTTTAATTTGGGTTAAGTTTAGTGGAGTAGGATACAGGGTAATGCTCCCAGGCTCACACACTTGGCGCGGGGGGGAGAGAGGAGTCTTTGGAGCCTCTGTGAGCAGCTGCAGCCTGTGTGAGAACATGCACTGTCTCCTAGGCCTCTCTGTGCCTCTCCAGCGTCAGGGGTCAAACCAGAGGTCAAGCTGTAGCTAGTAGGCCTCTGACAAGGCCTCGGCCTAAGTTTGGGCCTCTGTGAGTAGCTGCAGCCGTGTGAGCACAAGCACTCTTCCCCAAGCCTCTCCAAGCATCAGGGGTCAAGTCAGGGGTCAGCAGTAGCTAGTAGGCCTCTCACAAGGCCTCAGCCTAAGCTGGAGGATTGGGTTGATTGTAAATTAATTTTGGGAGAACAGAGTCTAGGTTGTGCTAGCTGTGGAAAAGGGGATAGGGAAGAGGTTGGGCCTCTGTTAGGTGTATTAGTGGGGTTAAGTTTAGATGTAGGATACAGGGGTAATGCTCCCAGGCTCACACACTGTGGCGGGGGGACAGAGAGGAGTCTTTGGAGCCTCTGTGAGCAGCTGGGGCCTGTGGGTGGGTGTGTGTGTGTGTAGGGGTGCTGCAGTGGGTATAGCACAGCATCTAGGCCCAAGCATCTAGGCACAGCATCTAGGCCCCTTTTAATAATAATAATGTAATAATAATAATAAGTTGGGGCCTCTCTGAGCAGCTGGAGCCTCTCTGAGCAACAGGCCCCTCTCTCTGTCCCCTCTCTATCACCCTTGGCGGCGTGTGTGCGTGTGTGTGGCTGTGCTTGGTGGGGGGGGGTCTGGCGCGGCTCTCTGTGTCTCTCCCTGCTCCTAGGCCCAAGTTGAGCCCGTCTGAGCACAAGCACTCATCCCCAGGCCTCTCCCGGCCCGTCCCGTCACAGTAGCTAGTAGGCCTCTCACAAGGCCTTAGCTTAAGCTAATGTGTGTGTGTTTTAGGGGAGGGGGGGGGGGGGGGGGGGAGCTCAGGATTGGGTGAGATTCTAGATTAATTTTGGCGCTCGGGACATAGCGCCCGCCACCCCGTCTCGCTGTGACCTTGCGTCATGCGGAGAGATAAGCGGTTGGCTAGGGCCAGAATCGTATGTGAATCCGCAGCTAAGCGTGACATGTTCATCACATCACGACTCTTGACTTAGCGGGTTTTCACTCTTGGCCTTAGTGGCAGTATGGGAGAATGACAGTCTGTTACATTTTCCATTACGACTCTTTTAGCGGGTTTTCACTCTTGGCCCCTTAGTGGCAGTATGGGAGAATGACAGTCTGTTACATTTTCCATCACATCACGACTCTTGACTTAGCGGGTTTTCACTCTTGGCCCCTTAGTGGCAGTATGGGAGAATGACAGTCTGTTACATTTTCCATCACATCTGAGTCTTGAGTTAGCGCTTTTTTCAGTCTTGGCCTTAGTGGCAGTATGGGAGAATGACAGTCTGTTACATGTTCATCACATATGACTCTTGAGTTAGCGCCTGGAGGTTTGCTAGGGCGGAATCATATCTGAACCCTTAGGTATACCATGGGTTTGAGATTTTTTCGGCTCTGCTTAAGGCTTTAACCCTTGCGAGGTTAGCTTAAGTGGGGCACAGTGCACCAGTACTTATCGGTGCTTAAGCCTGGTTGTCCGTGGGGGGGGGTGGTACCCAGAGGGGGGGGGGGTGTTTGCCACTTTGTGTTCTTGGGCTTAGCATAGAGGGTGTTAGCTAGTTTGATTAGCGTGTTTAATTTGGGTTAAGTTTAGTGGAGTAGGATACAGGGGTAATGCTCCCAGGCTCACACACACCTTGGCCTTGGGGACAGAGAGGAGTCTTTGGAGCCTCTGTGAGCAGCTGCAGCCTGTGTGAGAACATGCACTGTCTCCTAGGCCTCTCTGTGCCTCTCCAAGCGTCAGGGGTCAAACCAGAGGTCAAGCTGTAGCTAGTAGGCCTCTGACAAGGCCTCGACCCCTAAGTTTGGGCCTCTGTGAGTAGCTGCAGCCCGTGTGAGCACAAGCACTCTTCCCCAAGCCTCTCCAAGCATCAGGGGTCAAGTCAGAGGTCAGCAGTAGCTAGTAGGCCTCTCACAAGGCCTCAGCCTAAGCTGGAGGATTGGGTTGGGTGTAAATTAATTTTGGGAGAACAGAGTCTAGGTTGTGCTAGCTGTGGAAAAGGGGATAGGGGAAGAGGTTGGGCCTCTGTTAGGTGTATTAGTGGGGTTAAGTTTAGATGTAGGATACAGGGTAATGCTCCCAGGCTCACACACTGCAGTGGCGGGGGGGACAGAGAGGAGTCTTTGGAGCCTCTGTGAGCAGCTGGGGCCTGTGGGTGGGTGTGTGTGTGTGTGTAGGGGTGCTGCAGTGGGTATAGCACAGCATCTAGGCCCAAGCATCTAGGCACAGCATCTAGGCCCAACTTTAATAATAATAATGTAATAATAATAATAAGTTGGGGCCTCTCTGAGCAGCTGGAGCCTCTCTGAGCAACAGGCCCCTCTCTCTGTCCCTCTCTATCACCTGCGCGCGCGTGTGTGCGTGTGTGTGGCTGTGCTTGGTGGGGGGGGTCTAGCGCAGCTCTCTGTGTCTCTCCCTGCTCCTAGGCCCAAGTTGAGCCCGTCTGAGCACAAGCACTCATCCCCAGGCCTCTCCCGGCCCGTCCGATCACAGTAGCTAGTAGGCCTCTCACAAGGCCTTAGCTTAAGCTAATGTGTGTGTGTTGGGGGGGGGGGGGGGGGGGGGCTCAGGATTGGGTGAGATTCTAGATTAATTTTGGCTCTCGGACTTAGCGCCGCCACCCCGTCTCGCTGTGACCTTGCGTCCTTGAGGAGATAAGCGGTTAGCTAGGGCCAGAATCGTATGTGAATCCGCAGCTAGCGTGACATGTTCATCACATCGACTCTTGACGACTCTTGACTTAGTGGCGGGTCTTTCATTTTCCTCTTGGCCTTGACTTAGTGGCAGTATGGGAGAATGACAGTCTGTTACATTTTCCATCACATACGACTCTTGACTTAGCGGGTTTTCACTCTTGGCCTTAGTGGCAGTATGGGAGAATGACAGTCTGTTACATTTTCCATCACTCTTGAGTTAGCGGCTTTTTCAGTCTTCTTTGGCAGTATGGGAGAATGACAGTCTGTTACATTTTTTCAGTCTTGGCTTTTTTCAGTCTTAGTGGCAGTATGGGAGAATGACAGTCTGTTACATGTTCATCACATATGACTCTTGAGTTAGCGCCTGGAGGTTTGCTAGGGCGGAATCATATCTGAACCCTTGGGTATACCATGGGTTTGAGATTTTTTGGCTCTGCTTAAGGCTTTAACCCTTGCGAGGTTAGCTTAAGTGGGGCACAGTGCACCAGTACTTGCTCGGTGCTTAAGCCTGGTTGTCCGTGGGGGGGTGGTACCCAGAGGGGGGGGGGTGTTTGCCACTTTGTGTTCTTGGGCTTAGCATAGAGGGTGTTAGCTAGTTTGATTAGCGTGTTTAATTTGGGTTAAGTTTAGTGGAGTAGGATACAGGGTAATGCTCCCAGGCTCACACACACACGCGCAGGGGACAGAGAGGAGTCTTTGGAGCCTCTGTGAGCAGCTGCAGCCTGTGTGAGAACATGCACTGTCTCCTAGGCCTCTCTGTGCCTCTCCAAGCGTCAGGGGTCAAACCAGAGGTCAAGCTGTAGCTAGTAGGCCTCTGACAAGGCCTCGGCCTAAGTTTGGGCCTCTGTGAGTAGCTGCAGCCCGTGTGAGCACAAGCACTCTTCCCCAAGCCTCTCCAAGCATCAGGGGTCAAGTCAGAGGTCAGCAGTAGCTAGTAGGCCTCTCACAAGGCCTCAGCCTAAGCTGGAGGATTGGGTTGGGTGTAAATTAATTTTGGGAGAACAGAGTCTAGGTTGTGCTAGCTGTGGAAAGGGGATAGGGAAGAGGTTGGGCCTCTGTTAGGTGTATTAGTGGGGTTAAGTTTAGATGTAGGATACAGGGTAATGCTCCCAGGCTCACACACCTTTGGCTTGGGGGGGACACAGAGGAGTCTTTGGAGCCTCTGTGAGCAGCTGGGGCCTGTGGGTGGGTGTGTGTGTGTGTAGGGGGTGCTGCAGTGGGCTGCACAGCATCTAGGCCCAAGCATCTAGGCACAGCATCTAGGCCCAACTTTAATAATAATAATGTAATAATAATAATAAGTTGGGGCCTCTCTGAGCAGCTGGAGCCTCTCTGAGCAACAGGCCCCTCTCTCTGTCCCTCTCTATCACCTCTTGTGGCGTGTGTGTGCGTGTGTGTGGCTGTGCTTGGGGGGGTCTGGCGCAGCTCTCTGTGTCTCTCCTGCTCCTAGGCCCAAGTTGAGCCCGTCTGAGCACAAGCACTCATCCCCAGGCCTCTCCCGGCCCGTCCGATCACAGTAGCTAGTAGGCCTCTCACAAGGCCTTAGCCTAAGCTAATGTGTGTGTGTTTGGGGGGGGGGGGAGGCTCAGGATTGGGTGAGATTCTAGATTAATTTTGGCGCTCGGACATAGCGCCGCCACCCCGTCTCGCTGTGACCTTGCGTCGCGAGGAGATAAGCGGTTGGCTAGGGCCAGAATCGTATGTGAATCCGCAGCTAAGCGTGACATGTTCATCTGTCTCGACTCTTGACTTAGCGGGTTTTCACTCTTGGCCTTAGTGGCAGTATGGGAGAATGACAGTCTGTTACATTTTCCATCACATCGACTCTTGACTTAGCGGGTTTTCACTCTTGGCCCCTTAGTGGCAGTATGGGAGAATGACAGTCTGTTACATTTTTTCCATCACATCACGACTCTTGACTTAGCGGGTTTTCACTCTTGGCCTTAGTGGCAGTATGGGAGAATGACAGTCTGTTACATTTTTCCATCACATAGTCGACTCTTGACTTAGCGTCTATTTACATTTTTTCACTCTTGGCCCCTTAGTGGCAGTATGGGAGAATGACAGTCTGTTACATTTTCCATCTATGAGTCTTTGCAGTCTGTTTTTTTCAGTCTTGGCCTTAGTGGCAGTATGGGAGAATGACAGTCTGTTACATGTTCATCACATATGACTCTTGAGTTAGCGCCTGGAGGTTTGCTAGGGCGGAATCATATCTGAACCCGCAGGTATACCATGGGTTTGAGATTTTTTGGCTCTGCTTAAGGCTTTAACCCTTGCGAGGTTAGCTCAAGTGGGGCACAGTGCACCAGTACTTATCGGTGCTTAAGCCTGGTTGTCCGTGGGGGGGTGGTACCCAGGGGGGGGTGTTTGCCACTTTGTGTTCTTGGGCTTAGCATAGAGGGTGTTAGCTAGTTTGATTAGCGTGTTTAATTTGGGTTAAGTTTAGTGGGTAGGATACAGGGTAATGCTCCCAGGCTCACACTGTAATAATAATAATGGCGCCTCATGGGGGGACAGAGAGGAGTCTTTGGAGCCTCTGTGAGCAGCTGCAGCCTGTGTGAGAACATGCACACTGTCTCCTAGGCCTCTCTGTGCCTCTCCAAGCGTCAGGGGTCAAACCAGAGGTCAAGCTGTAGCTAGTAGGCCTCTGACAAGGCCTCAGACATGTTCCCTAAGTTTGGGCCTCTGTGAGTAGCTGCAGCCCGTGTGAGCACAAGCACTCTTCCCCAAGCCTCTCCAAGCATCATGGGGGGGTCAAGTCAGAGGTCAGCAGTAGCTAGTAGGCCTCTCACAAGGCCTCAGCCTAAGCTGGAGGATTGGGTTGGGTGTAAATTAATTTTTGGGAGAACAGAGTCTGGGTTGTGCTAGCTGCTGTGGAAAGGGGATAGGGAAGAGGTTGGGCCTCTGTTGGGTGTATTAATTGGGGTTAAGTTTAGATGTAGGATACAGGGGTAATGCTCCCAGGCTCACACACCTGCCTTGCAGGGGGGACAGAGAGGAGTCTTTGGAGCCTCTGTGAGCAGCTGGGGCCTGTGGGTGGTGTGTGTGTGTGTAGGGGTGCTGCAGTGGGTATAGCACAGCATCTAGGCCCAAGCATCTAGGCACAGCATCTAGGCCCAACTTTAATAATAATAATGTAATAATAATAATAAGTTGGGGCCTCTCTGAGCAGCTGGAGCCTCTCTGAGCAACAGGCCCCTCTCTCTGTCCCTCTCTATCACCTGCGCGCGCGTGTGTGCGTGTGTGTGGCTGTGCTTGGTGGGGGGGGGTCTGGCGCAGCTCTCTGTGTCTCTCCCTGCTCCCTAGGCCCAAGTTGAGCCGTCTGAGCACAAGCACTCATCCCCAGGCCTCTCCCGGCCCGTCCGTCACAGTAGCTAGTAGGCCTCTCACAAGGCCTTAGCCTAAGCTAATGTGTGTGTGTTTGGGGGGGGGGAGCTCAGGATTGGGTGAGATTCTAGATTAATTTTGGCGCTCGGGACATAGCGCCGCCACCCCGTCTAGCTGTGACCTTGCGTCGTATGAGGAGATAAGCGGTTGGCTAGGGCCAGAATCGTATGTGAATCCGCAGCTAAGCGTGACATGTTCATCATCACGACTCTTGACTTAGCGGGTTTGACTCTTGACTTGGCAGTATGGTTTTCACTCTTGGTTTCACTCTTAGTGGCAGTATGGGAGAATGACAGTCTGTTACATTTTTCCATCACATCGACTCTTGACTTAGCGGTTTTCACTCTTGGCGGGTTTTAGTGGCAGTATGGGAGAATGACAGTCTGTTACATTTTCCATCATCAGTTGAGTTAAGCACTTTTTCAGTCTTCCTTAGTGGCAGTATGGGAGAATGACAGTCTGTTACATTTTCCATCTTCTGAGTCTTGAGTGACAGCGCTTTTTCAGTCTTGGCCTTAGTGGCAGTATGGGAGAATGACAGTCTGTTACATGTTCATCACATATGACTCTTGAGTTAGCGCCTGGAGGTTTGCTAGGGCGGAATCATATCTGAACCCATAGGTATACCATGGGTTTGAGATTTTTTCGGCTCTGCTTAAAGGCTTTAACCCTTGCGGGGTTAGCTTAAGTGGGGCACAGTGCACCAGTACTTATCGGTGCTTAAAGCCTGGTTGTCCGTGGGGGGGGGTGGTACCCAGAGGGGGGGGGTGTTTGCCACTTTGTGTTGCGGACTTAGCATAGAGGGTGTTAGCTAGTTTGATTAGCGTGTTTAATTTGGGTTAAGTTTGGTGGGTAGGATACAGGGTAATGCTCCCAGGCTCACACACACCTTGGCGCGGGGACAGAGAGGAGTCTTTGGAGCCTCTGTGAGCTGCAGCCTGTGTGAGAACATGCACTGTCTCCTAGGCCTCTCTGTGCCTCTCCAAGCGTCAGGGGTCAAACCAGAGGTCAAGCTGTAGCTAGTAGGCCTCTGACAAGGCCTCGGCCTAAGTTTGGGCCTCTGTGGTAGCTGCAGCCGTGTGTGAGCACAAGCACTCTTCCCCAAGCCTCTCCAAGCATCAGGGGGTCAAGTCAGGGGTCAGCGGTAGCTAGTAGGCCTCTCACAAGGCCTCAGCCTAAGCTGGAGGATTGGGTTGGGTGTAAATTAATTTTGGGAGAACAGAGTCTAGGTTGTGCTAGCTGTGGAAAGGGGGGATAGGGAAGAGGTTGGGCCTCTGTTGGGTGTATTAGTGGGGTTAAGTTTAGATGTAGGATACAGGGTAATGCTCCCAGGCTCACACTTGGCGCGCGGGGACAGAGAGAGGAGTCTTTGGAGCCTCTGTGAAATCAACTGGGGCCTGTGGGTGGGGTGTGTGTGTGTGTAGGGGTGCTGCAGTGGGTATAGCACAGCATCTAGGCCCAAGCATCTAGGCACAGCATCTAGGCCAACTTTAATAATAATAATGTAATAATAATAATAAGTTGGGGCCTCTCTGAGCAGCTGGAGCCCTCTCTGAGCAACAGGCCCCTCTCTCTGTCCCTCTCTATCACCTGTGGCGTGTGCCAATGGCGTGTGTGTGGCTGTGCTTGGTGGGGGGGGGGTCTAAGCGCAGCTCTCTGTGTCTCTCCCTGCTCCTAGGCCCAAGTTGAGCCCGTCTGAGCACAAGCACTCATCCCAGGCCTCTCCCGGCCCGCGTCCGATCACAGTAGCTAGTAGGCCTCTCACAAAGGCCTTAGCTAAGCTAAATATTATTGTGTGTTTGGGGGGGGGGGGGGGGGGGGCTCAGGGTCGGGTGAATTCTGGATTAATTTTGGCCGCTCGGACATCTTGCCGCCACCCCGTCTCGCTGTGACCTTTGCGTGGCGGAGATAAGGCGGTTGGCTAGATCCCAGAATATATGTGAATGTGAAGCAGCTAAGCGTGACATGTTCATCACATCACGACTCTTGACTTGCGGGTTTCACTCTTCTTAGTGGCAGTATGGAGAATATTGATCTGTTACATTTTTCATCTGCTCGACTCTTGACTTAGCGGGTTTTCCTCTTGGCCTTAGTGGCAGTATGGGGAGAATGACAGTCTGTTACATTTTCATCACACTCGACTCTTGACTCGCGGGTTTTCACTCTTGGCCTTAGTAGCAGTATGGGAGAATGACAGTCTGTTACATTTTTTCACATCACCGGACTCTTGACTTGTGAGTTTTTCCTTTTGGCCTTAGTGGCAGTATGGGAGAATGACAGGTCTGTTACATTTTTCATCACACGACTCTTGACTTAGCGGGTTTTTCTTGGCCTTAGTGGCAGTATGGAATGACAGTCCTGTTACATTTTCCATCACATGCGACTCTTGACTTAGCGGGTTTTTCACTCTTGGCCTTAGTGGCAGTATGGGAGAATGACAGTCTGTTACATTTTTCCATCACATGCCAGTCTTGAGTTAGCGCTTTTCAGTCTTAGCAATAGTGGCAGTATGGGAGAATGACAGTCTGTTACATTTTCCCATCTGCGACCTCTTGGCCAGTTTCCTCTTGGCCCTTGGTGGCAGTATGGGAAATGACAGTCCTGTTACATTTTCATCTGTCGACTCTTGACTTAGCGGAGTTTCACTCTTGGCCCCGCCAGTGGCAGTATGGAGAGTAACCAGTCCTGTTACATTTTCCATCACATCTGACTCTTGACTTGCATGGGTTTTCACTCTTGGCCCATGGTAGCAGTATGGGAGAATGACTGATCTGTTGCATTTTCATCACATCTGACTCTTGACAGCGGGTTTCACTCTTGTATGGTAGCAGTATGGGAATGACGGTCTGTTACATGCCATCATCACGACTCTTGACTTAGCAGGTTTCCTCTTGGCCCTTGAGTAGCAGTATGGAGCCGGCAGTCTGCATTTTTCCATCTGCTCTGAGTCTTGAGTTAAGCTTTTCAGTCTTGGCTTATGGTGGCAGTATGGGAGAATGACAGTCTGTTACATTTTTCATCACATACGACTCTTGACTTAGCGGAGTT
>NW_025962133.1:1772441-1790923 GCF_017589495.1 Alosa alosa | reverse complement strand
TTCTCCACCCCAGTTCACCCCATCTTTTCCACTCCCCTAGACTAACCCAGGACTTTTACCTTTTTTTTTTTTTTTTCACCTGACACAATTTAGATGTGTTTTTACTTTTTATTTCTGCAGTGTTGTGTTTATTTTCAGAGGTTGTTTCTTATGAATTTTACACTTTTGATTTTTAGCACTTATAGCACTTTTTGATTTCTAGCACTTATAGCACTGGTTTTTTCTGGTTTTAGTCCCAGTTTTAACCCACTTACTTTTTTTTTTTTTTAGCCCCAGTCCCTAGTTTTAACCCCACCCAGCTGCTTGGCCCAAAACCCCCCCCTAACCCCTAACCCTAACCCCCAGCCCCCACCCCTTAACCTAACCCCCCATCCCTAAACCTAACCTAACCCCACCCCTTAACCTAACCCCCCCCACCCCCTAAACCTAATAACCTAACCCTTAACCTAACCCCCATCCCTAAACCTAACCCCCCCCACCCCTTAACCTAACCCTTATCCCCCTAACCCCCTTAACCTACCCCTAAACCTAACCCTAATCCCTAACCTAGGGTTATTTTACATATTATTTTTTTTTTTTTATTTTTTGACAGTTGACTTTTTTCCTACCCCTATTCCCTTCCTTGTTGGTGTGGTTGGATCCAATCGGCCAGTGCACTCACAGTCACCCACTCCACCAAATATCATGTTCCCCTAACCTAACCCAGCCAGTGCCATTGGATCCACCACACTTTCTTCTTTTTCTCCATATCAACCTTTTACATACCGTAGCTCCAGCCGGGCTGCTCTCCTCCCACCGACAGGTTGGTCCTCCTCTGGCCGGCCACACCGGGTCTTGAACCCAGCACACCAGACTCCCAGCCCACTGCCCTAACCACTCTCCCATGGGGGCACTGGCTATTGCAATTTGATTTCTGTTTCTTTTCTTATTTTTCTTTACTTTCTCAAAAAAATACAAAAATTTGGAGTGACTCTGTTGGGATTTGAACCTGCTACCCTCCAGCCAAGGGGCAGACGCTTTCCCCCTACTCTACTGAGTCTCCTTTATTCTTTGATTTTAAACCCTTTTATTCTCTGTATAGACTTTCTACTACTAGAAAGATTAGCTCTTTTTTGAGAAAAACTCCTCCCGTGCCCCTCCCTGGTGGGACTCGAACCTCATGACTCTGGGGTCCAGGAGCGAGTTCCCCACCACTACGCCAGGGAATCTCCCCTTTACTCTGTTTTACCCTCTCCATATTAGTCAAACATACCCTAACACCTTTTACTTAATATTTCACTTTTAGGTCCTCTCTTTTATCTTCTAAACCTGTTTCACCTTCTTACTACTTTTATTTATTTTATTTATTTATTAAAACCTATTTATAAGTGCTATTTGCACAGTTGGTCAGACGGGCCTCGAACCTGTGCCCTTCTCCCTTCCAGTCTGGCCTCTTAGCCACTACACCCCTGAGGACCTCTTAAGTAGAGCCTTTACACTCTACCTCAACTTCACCTTTTACACTTAGAACTACAATTCCCAACCACCTTAGCTTCCCTCCATTTGCAGACCAATTTCAAATGCCCCAATCACAGACAGCCACATACTCTCATTTAGATTGACTCACACTACATCCAACCAACACCCTTCTTCCCAGAAACAAACCCCTTCCTCTTCCTAACCCCCCCTCATTTCTAGCTGAAATACCAAACACACCAGCACTAGGCACTTTCTCCTCTGATGCAGGATTAGTTATCCGAAACGTCAGGAGTTTTCCAAGGAGCAACACGGTAATTCTGCTTTTATTCCTTACTAGTTAATCCAATTGGTTTTAAATTGTTTTGAAATAAAGATTGGCTTTTAAAATTTTAACAAACACTGTAAGAGGACTACCCTATCCACCTGCCTGACCACATGGATTAGCATGCTAGCACTTATCTGGACTGTTTGCTACACACCTGGCTGTCAAGACTGTGCTCTCTTTCATGAACTTGGACTGCAACATCACTCTTTTGGAGTTAACCTGAGCAATCTACCATCTGGAACACTACTCTGTGGATCTCTAAACATCAAGCTCAACACAAGCATGAGGTATGCACACCTAGGTCTGCGCTACAGGTAAGGGCTTTTATCTTCTCAGTTGTTTGTTTTTAGTGTTGGTTAATTTCTGTAAGGTTGGCTTTTACCGTTTTGCTCCTTTCTAGCCAGCTGCCCCCATTTTTTTTTTCCCCCCCTCCAACATATTTGCCCCCCCCCCCCATTTTTTTACTTTTGGTTTTTGGTTTTTTTTTTTTTTTTCTTCTCCCTACACTACACAACTCCATACATTCACTTCCACTCACTCACTACATTACACATACAACATGGCCTCATTCAACAGACCCTACACACGCCCCTCTCACACAACCTCCAGATCCCCTCACCCGACAACAATCCAAACACTACTTCAAACTGATTCAAGTCACGCACCACCAACACATAATTTCACATGCACTCCAGACAGGCCTCTTCCCCACAGGTATGACCAGACAAGTAGCCAAACTTACACAATTTATTAAACCAGCACTACCCACTCAACATACACGCACACTACTCAACCAGAACACATCAGACTGGATGCAACACAACATGGACATTCTTCTGGAACACTATAACACACAACTTACACTACTGACTTCCACCCCTTCCCCTTTCAATACACTGGCATTTCAGATTGCCAGTGGCTGGGCCAGAAAGAGGTACCATACTCGCCTGTCACCCACTACCTTACAGACAGTTCAACGGCTTCTCAACCCTCAGTCTTCCCCCACACAACACCAACACACACCACCCCCCCCCCATACTACTACCCCCACTCCTAGGGACCCCCCACACCCACTCACTCTTCTGACCCCTCTTTTCTCACTGAATTCCCTCCTCTTCCTGCACCCACTAGGGCCCCTACTCCCCCTCCTAAACAGGACTTGGGAGTTATGCCACATCCCACACTTACACTTACCACCCCATCCATCCCTTCACTCTCCACTTCCATTGACTTACAGCAGGTCACTTTTACCATCAACACACCTGACCTGACAGATACACTCTCAGATACTGATGACAATCAACACCCACCCAACACCACACACACCACTCAGAACGCACAACACCACACCAAAAATCCCCCCACTACTCCAACACCCATAGGCACTTCTCCCATTGACACTCTCCCGGTCTCCCCTACCCTTACACCACCCAGAAATAGACCCACCATACAGGTTACAGCCCTTGTCACTCACACTCATAACAGTCAGCCCACAATCACCCAACGCCCTAACACGGCCACCACTAACACCACCCAGGCTAACCACCTCATAACACATTTGGTTCCACAGGATATAACACCATGTCTCTCTCCACCAGGTTCCACCCAAGTGGGAGGGGTAGACCCAGGACAGTCCAAACCATCAAGGGTGATGATGAGCAAGGGAAACAAAAAAGCTAACCAGCTTACAAAACCCAATGCTGAGCCCTCCACCTCCACAGGTGTAGAACTGTCTGGGGCTCCTACTCCCTCCCCCCTACCTCTACACAAACCCTCACCTACACCACACTCTACACAACCCCTGTCCCCTAGGCCCCTTCCTCTTCTTCGGACTCCTACAGTCCCCTTCTCTCTCTCCCCTCTTCTCTCCTACCTATCACAAATGGTCCAACAATAGACTTCAGGAGTGGCACATCAGACCTAACAAACCCATATTATTCATAGGCGATTCCAATCTGGCCCGTATTCCCCTCATCCATATCCCAACATACAGATAGACAGTTACCCAGGTGCCACAGCCAACCACATGAACCGGTTACTTGAGAAAACGCCCCCCCACAAGAAGCCGTTGAGCTGTTAGTCCTGTCGGTGGGTACCAACAACAGAGAGCACAATGCTAAGGCCACCACCAACAAACAACTTAACAAAATGTTTAAGTTGGCCACCAAAGTTTTCCCCTAACGCCAACATTTATGTCCCGGTCATCAACTTTTCCCCCTCTATTCACCCACACTACAAGTACAATCTCACCGAGATTAACCGCTACATCACCACCCACCTCCCCCACCTCCAACCACTTCCAGCAGATCAATTTTCCACCACACTTGATCACATCCACTGGACCCCAGAGGTAGCTTCCAAAATCCTCCACTTCTGGTGCTCACAACTAAATTTAACGTTTCACAGACCCTAAATCAGGACACACCCTCACACACCCTGAATCACACTTCACCTCACACTGACTCCCTCATCCTCAACTTGTCCAAGTCCCTTATTCTCTCCCCTGTACAAACTGCACTTCTAGAAAAAAGGTCTTTCTTTTATTCCCACACCTACCAGCCAGGACCGGGAGGGACTGCGAAGGGACATCCATGGTTATCATAGACGCTTGAAATTACATGATCATTTTAAACACAAACCCCACCGTGAGCCCGTCCCCTTCACTCTCCCCTCCACCTGGGAACCTGACTCTTCCCAGGTGGATGGGAGACTACGTACCCTTATTAGGCAAGATCTCCATTCCCTGTCCACCTATCTCTCCCGCCCTTTTGACTCCAGCCACCCCAACATCTCCCCAGCAGAAAAAAGAGCAATTTTCCAACTTTGCCACAACCCAAACATCATCATTAAACCAGCCGACAAGGGTTCCAAAATAGTTATTCTAGACACTCACCAATACCTCCTAGAAGCCAACAGGCAACTTTCCAACCCACTCCATTACAAACCCATCACTCAATCCCTTCAACCCAAAGCACAAAAAAAGTTCGCAATCTGGTCCTCTCACTATATACCAATCATTCCATAACCAAAAACAATTTGATTTCCTGATCGGACCAGACCAACCCAGACCCCGCGCCTTTTATCTTCTGCCCAAAATCCACAAGCCACCTGACTCATGGACAATTCCCTTCGCAGTCCCTCCTGGTAGACCTATAGTTTCAGATTGTAGTTCCACCACCTATAACATTTTTTTTTCATAGATCATTTTCTCAATCCCTCTCCACTAAACACCCCACATACATACAAGACACATATGATTTCATACATAAAATCCGCCCATGGCAGTTCCCAACCATACTTACCTGTTCACCATCGATGTTGACAGTCTCTATACAAACATAGACACCATCTCAGGCCTTCAAGCAGTACAGCACAAGTTTACTCAATTTCCAGATCCCACACGCCCAGACAATACTTTACTTCAACTTTTAGAAATCTGCTTAACCCATAATGACTTTGAATTCGACGACAAACTGTTTTTACAAATCCATGGAACTGCCATGGGCCAGAGATTCGCCCCCGCATATGCCAACATCTTTATGAGCGAGTGGGAGCAAGAAGCCTTAGCCAAATGTCCCCTGAAACCCCTCTTTTTCTATCGCTTCCTGGATGACATCATCGGCGCCTGGACTCACACACTAGACCAATTCACTGACTTTATGAACATACTCAACACACACCACACTACAATTAAACTGAAATCCACAATTGACCCTCACTCAGTTAATTTCCTGGACACCACACTTTTTCTTACACCATCCACTCCAACACATAGTTCCCTCAGTACTAAAATTTTCTTCAAACCCACTGATACGCACGCACTTTTGCATAAATCCAGTTACCACCCCAAACACACTTTCCGAGGCATCATTAAATCACAAATCATTCGTTTCCACCAGATCTGCACTTTTCCCACAGACCTCCAGGAAGCGATAGAAATTCTCTTTAGAGCCCTCCGCCCCCGTGGATACTCAAAAAGATTTCTCAGGAAAATTAAAACAGACACCCTGACCCTTCTTGCTCCCACTCGCTCTGACACTAATTCTCCTCCCACCATAATGGCCCCCCCCAACCCCACTCCTGACCCCAACCCCACTGCCACACCTTTCATTCCACTAGTCACTACCTTTTCACAACCCACCACACATTTGCACCACACTCTCAAACAACACTTCACCCACTTTCAGTCCTCCCACACTCACTTCCAACATCACAGACTCATCTCAGCCTTCCGTAAAAAACAAAACCTTCAAGACCTCCTCATTAGATCACACGGTTCTCCAGGAAGCCCCCACTCAAGCCATCACCACAGGACTCCTTCTTCAAACCACAACACTTCATCACTAACCTTCACTCACACCTTTCTGCCCCTAACACACCCCTCTCACTAGACACCACAAATGCTGTCTACATCATCACATGCAATAAATGTCACTTACAGTATATAGGAGAAACAGGTCACTCAATCAAAACCAGACTCAAACAGCATCTATACACCATTTCTAGGAACTCACGCACCACCCATATAGTCACACATTTCCAGCAACACAGCACTGCACACCTTGGCATTTGTGGTCTCGAGAGCAACCCGGCTGGACCCGAAAGCACAGAGGCAACGAGCAGAACGGAGCTGGATAAATAAACTTCACACTTTCTTCCCCCTTGGTCTCAATTAATCCACTCCTCTGTTTCCTTCTGCTTCTCAATAAAGCTACATCTTTCCTTCCCCTTTTCTCCCAGGTCCTGTCTTATTTATTTATTTTATACCTTGTTATTTATCCCTTTGTTATTTTTTATTACCCCCCCCTCTTTTTTAGTCTAAGTTCTCCACCCCAGTTCACCCCATCTTTTCCACTCCCCTAGACTAACCCAGGACTTTTACCTTTTTTTATTTTTTTTTTCACCTGACACAATTTAGATGTCTTTACTTTTTTATTTTTGCAGTGTTGTGTTTATTTTCAGAGGTTGTTTCTTATGAATTTTACACTTTTGATTTTTAGCACTTATAGCACTTTTGATTTCTAGCACTTATAACACTGGTTTTAGTTATCCCTGGTCCCAGCCCCATTTCTATGCACTTACTTTTTTTTTTTTTTTTTAGCCCCAGTCCCTAGTTTTAACCCCACCCAGCTTTGGCCCAAACCCCAAACCCTACCCCAGCCCCCCCAGTCCCCAGTCTTAACCTTAAACCCCAGCCCCCCCCAACCCCTAACCCCCAACCCCTAAACCTTAACCCCCCTACCCCCCCCTACCCCTAACCCCCACCCCTAAACCTAACCCCTATCCCCCTTAACCTAACCCCCACCCCTAAACCTAACCCCCACCCCTAAACCTAACCCCCATCCCTAAACCTAACCCCCACCCCTAAACCTAACCCCCATCCCCTAAACCTAACCCCCATCCCCCCCTATTAACCTAACCCCCACCTTTATTTATTTAATTTTTCTTTAATTTATATATTTAAACCCCTAATTATATATTATATAACCTAGGGTTATTTACATATTATTATTTTTTTATTTTTATTTTGACAGTTGACCTTTTTCCTACCCCTATTCCCTTCCTTGTTGGTGTGGTTGGATCCAATCGGCCAGTGCACTCACAGTCACCCACTCCACCAAATATCATGTTCCCCTAACCTAACCCAGCCAGTGCCATTGGATCCACCACACTTTCTTTTTTTCTCCATATCAACCTTTTACATACGTGTAGCTCCAGCCCGGGCTGCTCTCCTCCCACCGACAGGTTGGTCCTCCTCTGGCCGGCCACACCGGGTCTTGAACCCAGCACACCAGACTCCCAGCCCACTGCCCTAACCACTCTCCCATGGGGGCACTGGCTATTGCAATTTGATTTCTGTTTCTTTTCTTTTTTTTTTTTTTTTTTTTTTACTTTCTCAAAAAAAAATACAAAAATTTGGAGTGACTCTGTTGGGATTTGAACCTGCTACCCTCCAGCCAAGGGGCAGACGCTTTCCCCCTACTCTACTGAGTCTCCTTTATTCTTTGATTTTAAACCCTTTTATTCTCTGTATAGACTTTCTACTACTAGAAAGATTAGCTCCTTTTGAGAAAAACTCCTCCGTGCCCCTCCCTGGTGGGACTCGAACCTGCGACTCTGGGGTCCAGGAGCGAGTTCCCCACCACTACGCCAGGGAATCTCCCCTTTACTCTGTTTTACCCTCTCCATATTAGTCAAACATACCCTAACACCTTTTACTTAATATTTCACTTTTAGGTCCTCTCTTTTATCTTCTAAACCCTGTTTCACCTTCTTACTACTTTTTTTTTATTTTATTTTATTTATTTATTAAAACCTATTTATAAGTGCTATTTGCACAGTTGGTCAGACGGGCCTCGAACCTGTGCCCTTCTCCCTTCCAGTCTGGCCTCTTAGCCACTACACCCCTGAGGACCTCTTAAGTAGAGCCTTTACACTCTACCTCAACTTCACCTTTTACACTTAGAACTACAATTCCCAACCACCTTAGCTTCCCTCCATTTGCAGACCAATTTCAAATGCCCCAATCACAAACAGCCACATACTCTCATTTAGATTGACTCACACTACATCCAACCAACACCCTTCTTCCCAGAAACAAACCCCTTCCTCTTCCTAACCCCCCTCATTTCTAGCTGAAATACCAAACACACCAGCACTAGGCACTTTCTCCTCTGATGCAGGATTAGTTATCCGAAACGTCAGGAGTTTTCCAAGGAGCAACACGGTAATTCTGCTTTTATTCCTTACTAGTTAATCCAATTGGTTTTAAATTGTTTTGAAATAAAGATTGGCTTTTAAAATTTTAACAAACACTGTAAGAGGACTACCCTATCCACCTGCCTGACCACATGGATTAGCATGCTAGCACTTATCTGGACTGTTTGCTACACACCTGGCTGTCAAGACTGTGCTCTCTTTCATGAACTTGGACTGCAACATCACTCTTTTGGAGTTAACCTGAGCAATCTACCATCTGGAACACTACTCTGTGGATCTTTAAACATCAAGCTCAACACAAGCATGAGGTATGCACACCTAGGGTCTGCTTACAGGTAAGGGCTTTTATCTTCTCAGTTGTTTGTTTTTAGTGTTGGTTAATTTCTGTAAGGTTGGCTTTTACCGTTTTGCTCCTTTCTAGCCAGCTGCCCCCATTCCTTTCCCCCCCCCTCCAACATATTTGCCCCCCCCCCCATTTTTTTTTTACTTTTTTTTTTTTTGGTTTTTTTTTTTTTTTTCTTCTCCCTACACTACACAACTCCATACATTCACTTCCACTCACTCACTACATTACACATACAACATGGCCTCATTCAACAGACCCTACACACGTCCTCTCACACAACCTCCAGATCCCCTCACCCGACAACAATCCAAACACTACTTCAAACTGATTCAAGTCACGCACCACCAACACATAATTTCACATGCACTCCAGACAGGCCTCTTCCCCACAGGTATGACCAGACAAGTAGCCAAACTTACACAATTTATTAAACCAGCACTACCCACTCAACATACACGCACACTACTCAACCAGAACACATCAGACTGGATGCAACACAACATGGACATTCTTCTGGAACACTATAACACACAACTTACACTACTGACTTCCACCCCTTCCCCTTTCAATACACTGGCATTTCAGATTGCCAGTGGCTGGGCCAGAAAGAGGTACCATACTCGCCTGTCACCCACTACCTTACAGACAGTTCAACGGCTTCTCAACCCTCAGTCTTCCCCCCCACACAACACCAACACACACCCCCCCCCCCCATACTACCCCCCCCCACTCCTAGGGACCCCCACACCCACTCACTCTTCTGACCCCTCTTTTCTCACTGAATTCCCTCCTCTTCCTGCACCCACTAGGGCCCCTACTCCCCCTCCTAAACAGGACTTGGGAGTTATGCCACATCCCACACTTACACTTACCACCCCATCCATCCCTTCACTCTCCACTTCCATTGACTTACAGCAGGTCACTTTTACCATCAACACACCTGACCTGACAGATACACTCTCAGATACTGATGACAATCAACACCCACCCAACACCACACACACCACTCAGAACGCACAACACCACACCAAAAATCCCCCCACTCCAACACCCATAGGCACTTCTCCCATTGACTAACCCTACACCCACTAACACCCACCCTACTGACACTCTCCCGGTCCCCCCCTACCCTTACACCACCCAGAAATAGACCCACCATACAGGTTACAGCCCTTGTCACTCACACTCATAACAGTCAGCCCACAATCACCCAACGCCCTAACACGGCCACCACTAACACCACCCAGGCTAACCACCTCATAACACATTTGGTTCCACAGGATATAACACCATGTCTCTCTCCACCAGGTTCCACCCAAGTGGGAGGGGTAGACCCAGGACAGTCCAAACCATCAAGGGTGATGATGAGCAAGGGAAACAAAAAAGCTAACCAGCTTACAAAACCCAATGCTGAGCCCTCCACCTCCACAGGTGTAGAACTGTCTGGGGCTCCTACTCCCTCCCCCCTACCTCTACACAAACCCTCACCTACACCACACTCTACACAACCCCTGTCCCCTAGGCCCCTTCCTCTTCTTCGGACTCCTACAGTCCCACTTCTCTCTCTCCCCCTCTTCTCTCCTACCTATCACAAATGGTCCAACAATAGACTTCAGGAGTGGCACATCAGACCTAACAAACCCATATTATTCATAGGCGATTCCAATCTGGCCCGTATTCCCCCTCATCCATATCCCAACATACAGATAGACAGCTACCCAGGTGCCACAGCCAACCACATGAACCGGTTACTTGAGAAAACGTCCCCACAAGAAGCCGTTGAGCTGTTAGTCCTGTCGGTGGGTACCAACAACAGAGAGCACAATGCTAAGGCCACCACCAACAAACAACTTAACAAAATGTTTAAGTTGGCCACCAAAGTTTTCCCCAACGCCAACATTTATGTCCCGGTCATCAACTTTTCCCCCTCTATTCACCCACACTACAAGTACAATCTCACCGAGATTAACCGCTACATCACCACCCACCTCCCCCACCTCCAACCACTTCCAGCAGATCAATTTTCCACCACACTTGATCACATCCACTGGACCCCAGAGGTAGCTTCCAAAATCCTCCACTTCTGGTGCTCACAACTAAATTTAACGTTTCACAGACCCTAAATCAGGACACACCCTCACACACCCTGAATCACACTTCACCTCACACTGACTCCCTCATCCTCAACTTGTCCAAGTCCCTTATTCTCTCCCCTGTACAAACTGCACTTCTAGAAAAAAGGTCTTTTTTTTTATTCCCACACCTACCAGCCAGGACCGGGAGGGACTCTGAAGGGACATCCATGGTTATCATAGACGCTTGAAATTACATGATCATTTTAAACACAAACCCCACCGTGAGCCCGTCCCCTTCACTCTCCCCTCCACCTGGGAACCTGACTCTTCCCAGGTGGATGGGAGACTACGTACCCTTATTAGGCAAGATCTCCATTCCCTGTCCACCTATCTCCCGCCCTTTTGACTCCAGCCACCCCAACATCTCCCCAGCAGAAAAAAAGAGCAATTTTCCAACTTTGCCACAACCCAAACATCATCATTAAACCAGCCGACAAGGGTTCCAAAATAGTTATTCTAGACACTCACCAATACCTCCTAGAAGCCAACAGGCAACTTTCCAACCCACTCCATTACAAACCCATCACTCAATCCCTTCAACCCAAAGCACAAAGAAAAAGTTCGCAATCTGGTCCTCTCACTATATACCAATCATTCCATAACAAAAAACAATTTGATTTCCTGATCGGACCAGACCAACCCAGACCCCCCGCGCCTTTTATCTTCTGCCCAAAATCCACAAGCCACCTGACTCATGGACAATTCCCTTCTTCGCAGTCCCTCCTGGTAGACCTATAGTTTCAGATTGTAGTTCCACCACCTATAACATTTCTTTTTTTTCATAGATCATTTTCTCAATCCCTCTCCACTAAACACCCCACATACATACAAGACACATATGATTTCATACATAAAATCCGCCCATGGCAGTTCCCAACCATACTTACCTGTTCACCATCGATGTTGACAGTCTCTATACAAACATAGACACCATCTCAGGCCTTCAAGCAGTACAGCACAAGTTTACTCAATTTCCAGATCCCACACGCCCAGACAATATACTTTACTTCAACTTTTAGAAATCTGCTTAACCCATAATGACTTTGAATTCGACGACAAACTGTTTTACAAATCCATGGAACTGCCATGGGCCAGAGATTCGCCCCCAAGATATGCCAACATCTTTATGAGCGAGTGGGAGCAAGAAGCCTTAGCCAAATGTCCCCTGAAACCCCTCTTTTTCTATCGCTTCCTGGATGACATCATCGGGCGCCTGGACTCACACACTAGACCAATTCACTGACTTTATGAACATACTCAACACACACCACACTACAATTAAACTGAAATCCACAATTGACCCTCACTCAGTTAATTTCCTGGACACCACACTTTTTCTTACACCATCCACTCCAACACATAGTTCCCTCAGTACTAAAATTTTCTTCAAACCCACTGATACGCACGCACTTTTGCATAAATCCAGTTACCACCCCAAACACACTTTCCGAGGCATCATTAAATCACAAATCATTCGTTTCCACCAGATCTGCACTTTTCCCACAGACCTCCAGGAAGCGATAGAAATTCTCTTTAGAGCCCTCCGCCCCCGTGGATACTCAAAAAGATTTCTCAGGAAAATTAAAACAGACACCCTGACCCTTCTTGCTCCCACTCGCTCTGACACTAATTCTCCTCCCACCATAATGGCCCCCCCCAACCCCACTCCTGACCCCAACCCCACTGCCACACCTTTCATTCCACTAGTCACTACCTTTTCACAACCCACCACACATTTGCACCACACTCTCAAACAACACTTCACCCACTTTCAGTCCTCCCACACTCACTTCCAACATCACAGACTCATCTCAGCCTTCCGTAAAAACAAAAACCTTCAAGACCTCCTCATTAGATCACGTTTTCTCCAGGAAGCCCCCACTCAAGCCATCACCACAGGACTCCTTCTTCAAACCCACAACACTTCATCACTAACCTTCACTCACACCTTTCTGCCCCTAACACACCCCTCTCACTAGACACCACAAATGCTGTCTACATCATCACATGCAATAAATGTCACTTACAGTATATAGGAGAAACAGGTCACTCAATCAAAACCAGACTCAAACAGCATCTATACACCATTTCTAGGAACTCACGCACCACCCATATAGTCACACATTTCCAGCAACACAGCACTGCACACCTTGGCATTTGTGGTCTCGAGAGCAACCCCGGCTGGACCCGAGCACAGAGGCAACGAGCAGAACGGAGCTGGATAAATAAACTTCACACTTTCTTCCCCCTTGGTCTCAATTAATCCACTCCTCTGTTTCCTTCTGCTTCTCAATAAAGCTACATCTTTCCTTCCCCTTTTCTCCCAGGTCCTGTCTTATTTATTTTTTATACCTTGTTATTTATGTATTTTGTTATTACTTTGTTATTACCCCCCCCTCTCTTTTTAGTAAGTTCTCCACCCCAGTTCACCCCATCTTTTCCACTCCCCCCTAGACTAACCCAGGACTTTTACCTTTTTTTTATTTTTTTTTCACCTGACACAATTTAGATATGTTTACTTTTTATTTTTGCAGTGTCGTGTTTATTTTCAAAGGTTGTTTCTTATGAATTTTACACTTTTGATTTTTAGCACTTATAGCACTTTTGATTTCTAGCACTTATAACACTGGTTTTAGTCTATCCCTTAATCCCAGCCCCATTTCTATGCACTTTTTTTTTTTCTTTTTAGCCCCAGTCCCTAGTTTTAACCCCACCCAGCTGCTTGGCCCAAACCCCAACCCCTAGTCTTAACCCCACCCCACCCCTTAACCTAACCCCCAACCCCCACCCCTTAACCTAACCCCCAGCCCCCACCCCTTAACCTAACCCCCCCCTAAACCCCCCCACCCCTTAAACCTAACCCCCATCCCTAAACCTAACCCCCATCCCTAAACCTAACCTCCACCCCTTAACCTAACCCCCCCCCTAATCCCTAAAACCTATCCCCCCACCCCCCACCCCTAACCTAACCCCCCCCCCCCTTAACCTAACCCCCTTAACCCCCTTAACCTAACCCCCATCCCTAATTAATTTATTTTTTCTTCCCCAATTTATATATTTTTAATTATATTATATTTATATTTTTTTTTTTTATTTATTTTTATTTTGACAGTTGACCTTTTTCCTACCCCTTATTCCCTTCCTTCCTTGTTGGTGTGGTTGGATCCAATCGGCCAGTGCACTCACAGTCACCCACTCCACCAAATATCATGTTCCCCTAACCTAACCCAACTGGACATACACCGCGATACGCCTCAAACAACATCTGCACAACATACATAAAAATACACTCAACACTTATTTAGGTCACACATTTCCAGACGCACAACATCACACATTTGAGGGTCTGTGGCCTTGAAGGGAATCCAGGCTGGACAACCTTACAGAGGAAAAGAGCAGAGAGATTGTGGATTTTAAAACTTCAAACATTACACCCACAAGGTCTTAATGAAAAATTAAATTAAAGTTTTAAACCACTCTGTGTCCTTTTTACAGCTCCTCTCTTTTATTTTTTTTTAACTTTTATTTTATTCTGTTTTATTTAATTTATTTATTTTAGATGGGATTAGTGGGTGGGGACAACTGGCCAGTGCATAATGGTCCAAACAACCACTCACCAAAACAAATTTTAATTCTAATTTTCCTAACCCTAACCCTAACCCTTTTCCTAACCCTAACCCCAATCCCAACCCCTTGCCTAACCCTAACCCCAACCCTTTTCCTAACCCTAACCCCAACCCTCTTCCTAACCCCAACCCTGACCCACCCCATCTCCTGCCCCTTATTGGCACCTACTCACACGGCATACAACACCTTCACCACACACTGAAACAACACTATACTGATTTCCAAACAACACACCCCACCTTCCAACACCACACACTCATCTCCGCATATAGACTTAATAAAACCTCAAAGACCTCCTCATACGCACCACCTTCACCCGTCACTTACAACCACCACCCCCTAAAGAAAACTTACACTTCACCCCTCACCTATTCATCACTAATATCCATAGTCACTGTTCTGCACCCACTAATCCACTAAACTTAGACACTCCCAACATAGTATATGCAATCACCTGCACTCACTGTCACATGTTGTACATCGGGAAACTGGACATACACTTCGTGATCGCCTCAAACAACATCTGCACAACATACATAAAAATACACTCAACACTTATTTCAGTCACACATTTCCAGACACACAACATCACACATTTGAGGGTCTGTGGCCTTGAAGGGAATCCAGGCTGGACAACTTTACAGAGGAAAAGAGCAGAGAGATTGTGGATTTTAAAACTTCAAACATTACACCCACAAGGTCTTAATGAAAAAATTAAATTAAAGTTTTAAACCACTCTGTGTCTTTTTTTACAGCTCCTCTCTTTTATTTCCTTTTAACTTTTATTTTATTCTGTTTTATTTAATTTATTTATTTTAGATGGGATTAGTGGGGCGGGGACAACTGGCCAGTGCATAATGGTCCAAACAACCACTCACCAAAACAAATTTTAATTCTAATTTCCTAACCCTAACGTATATGATTCCGGCCCTAGCAAACCTCCAGGCGCTAACTCAAGAGTCATATGTGATGAACATGTAACAGACTGTCATTCTCCCATACTGCCACTAAGGGGCCAAGACTGAAAAAGCGCTAACTCAAGACTCGTATGTGATGGAAAATGTAACAGACTGTCATTCTCCCATACTGCCACTAAGGGGCCAAGAGTGAAAACCCGCTAAGTCAAGAGTCGTATGTGATGGAAAATGTAACAGACTGTCATTCTCCCATACTGCCACTAAGGGGCCAAGAGTGAAAACCCGCTAAGTCAAGAGTCGTATGTGATGAACATGTCCGCTTAGCTGCGGATTCACATACGATTCTGGCCTCTAGCCAACCTAGCTAGCGGCTCACGCAAGGTCACAGCGAGACGGGGGTGGCGCCATTGCGTCCGGAGCGTCAGAAAACATGGGGGTGCATGGGGGTGCCGCCAGTCTAACACCAACGCTGCACGACTTGTGGCCAAAAAACCAACTGCACCCCGGTGCACTTGTGGCTATTACCCCTATCCTAACCTAACCCTAACCCTAACCCTAACCCTAACCCTAACCCTGTATCCTTCCAAAGATTGGAAAAATTCCTCCACGGAAATCATAAAACCAGCCTCCCCAGTGCAAAAGTGCAAGAATTACTTGCCGCAATGCAAAAAATTGGATGTACACAACACAAGTCATTTTAAAAAAAGAACATTATGAACTTGAAATTCAAGAGACACTCAGAAAATTGGGGTCTTTGATGGGGAGAGATGGGCATACAGCCTTTAATATTGCAAAGGGGTGGGCAACCAAACATCTGGGAAAGAGACTAAAAATGGAGACTGTTGCTCGGGCTGAGGAACTCTTAGGCATAAGGACTAAGAGGCGAGTGGTCATTGGATGAGGACTTTCCTCTCCTTCCAACACCACGGGACCCTCCTCTTACTCCAGTGCACCTGCAAGCACCAAAACAACCAAGGGTTAAAATACAAATAGAACACAAAAAAGAATACATGGAGTACACTTGCAGAGAATAACCAAACAGCTAGGGACTTACTTGAGTTCATCCTGGAACCTGGACTTCCATCGCTGACTCCACAATCCTCCAACTCACCTGCGGAAAAAAAAGAAATGGAAAAACTAACACCAATCCCACCAGCGCCAATCACACCAGTGCAGGCGGCGAGTTAGCCAGCACTGACCACACAAGAACAAACAGTAACCCCCAAACCCGCCCACATTATGAGTACAAGAAGTAAATACTGTAAATTGACAGTTACCCGGAAACCTCCCTACAGGCGGGGGAAATTAATAGGAAGGCAAAGGTTACAGTAGACCTGCTGAGTGGACAATGGCGTTGGGTGTGGGTGATGGACAGTGCCCAACCTTGCCTGGCTCCTGGTGAGGAGGGGATGACCCTGACCTGACCCTTGCCCTAACCCTAACCCCCAACCCCCCACCCCCAACCCCAACCAATATCCTACCCCAAGCCCACCCCTAGCCCTAATCCTAACCATAACCCTTGACCCTGGGTCCCCCCTCTGACCGGAGGCTGGGCAAAGGACAAACCCTTACCTAACACGCCAGTGCCTCCCCCCCCAACATCACCGTCGGCTCAGCAACCCGATTTCTAAAAGAAACAAATTACAAAAACAATTTATACAAACATATGTCTACAAAATACTTACCCAAAATACAAACCACTTACCTGGACCTGCAAAAGTATTATTGTACACAAAAATGACCCAATACATACCTGGTGAAATAATACCAAAATAAATGTCAACAAAAATTTAAAAGAAATACAAACCACTTACCTGGACCTGCAAAAGTACTATTATGCGTAAAAATGATTCAATACATACCTGGTGAAATAATACCAAAATATATGTCAACAAAAAATAAAAAAAGAAATACAAACCACTTACCTGGACCAACAAAAGTACTCTTGTACATAAATATGACTTACTGATCAAACAATACCAAACAAATACATCAAACATCGAACATCGTGGAAACCTCTCAGAGGTTATAAAAGGAGGCGTAGACCGATTGAGTCTCAGTCTTGCTCGAGTCACCGGACGGTGAACATCGCCTGAAGCCTACCTCAGCCTAAAAAAAGCTAGCTAACAGTTCAAGCTCACTTGATAAAGATATAAAAAAATATCGAAACGTCGTGCTAAAGCTTGAACAATGACCAACAACAATGAATGGACAGAGGTTCACTATAAAAAAGGACATAGGGTTCCTAAAAAACAAAATCTACATGATTATGACAAAAACCAAAACCTACCTGATTATGACAAAAAACATTATGGATTTAGACATTGCAGCGATGTGGCTTCCCGAAACGGGAATGCGGACGCTACAATAAAAAACCGATTTGGCGAAATAACCGATGTGGACCACGGAAGCGATGGGGCTTCCCAAAAGTGGAATGCGGACCGTTTCAGCAATAACCGATGTGACCAAAAGGCAAAAAAAGCATCAACTAAAGACAACAGAGAAAACAATTATATGCCTAAAGACAATAAGAAAAACAAATACATACCTACCAGTCCAGAGCTAAGAAAAACAGTCAAACTAATGCAAAAATTGATAACGATGATACATCACCTAAAAAACATAGAAACAAAAAATGAAAACCCACCTGTATCCTTCCAAAGATTGGAAAAATTCCTCCGGAAATCATAAAACCAGCCTCCCCAGTGCAAAAGTGCAAGAATTACTTGCCGGCAATGCAAAAAATTGGATGTACACAACACAAGTCATTTTGAAAGAACATTATGAACTTGAAATTCAAGAGACACTCAGAAAATTGGGGTCTTTGATGGGGAGAGATGGGCATACAGCCTTTAATATTGCAAAGGGGTGGGCAACCAAACATCTGGGAAAGAGACTAAAAATGGAGACTGTTGCTCGGGCTGAGGAACTCTTAGGCGAAGGACTAAGAGGCG
>NW_025962133.1:1768441-1771941 GCF_017589495.1 Alosa alosa | reverse complement strand
CACTTCACCTCACCCTCATCCTCAACTTGTCCAAGTCCCTTATTCTCTCCCCCTGTACAAACTGCACTTCTAGAAAAAAGGTCTTTTCTTTTTTATTCCCACACCTACCAGCCAGGAAGGGACTGCGAAGGACATCCATGGTTATCATAGACGCTTGAAATTACATGATCATTTTTAAACACAAACCCCACCGTGAGCCCGTCCTTTTCACTCTCCCCTCCACCTGGGAACCTGACTCTTCCCAGGTGGATGGGAGACATTAAAGACTCCATTCCTGTCCACCTATCTCTCCCGCCCTTTTGACTCCAGCCACCCCAACATCTCCCCAGGAAAAAAGAGCAATTTTCCAAACAACCCAAACATCATCATTAAACCAGCCGTTCCAAAATAGTTATTCTAGACACTCACCAATACCTCCTAGAAGCCAACAGGCAACTTTCCAACCCACTCCATTACAAACCCATCATTCAATCCCTTCAACCCAAAGCACAAGAAAAAAGTTCGCAATCTGGTCCTCTCACTATATACCAATCATTCCATAACCAAAAAAAACAATTTGATTTCCTGATCGGACCAGACCAACCCAGACCCCGCCTTTTTTATCTTCTGCCCAAAATCCACAAGCCACCTGACTCATGGACAATTCCCTTCGCAGTCCCTCCTGGTAGACCTATAGTTTCAGATTGTAGTTCCACCACCTATAACATTTCTTTTTTCATAGATCATTTTCTCAATCCCCTCTCCACTAAACACCCCACATACATACAAGACACATATGATTTCATACATAAAATCCGCCCATGGCAGTTCCCAACCATACTTACCTGTTCACCATCGATGTTGACAGTCTCTATACAAACATAGACACCATCTCAGGCCTTCAAGCAGTACAGCACAAGTTTACTCAATTTCCAGATCCCACACGCCCAGACAATACTTTACTTCAACTTTTAGAAATCTGCTTAACCCATAATGACTTTGAATTCGACGACAAACTGTTTTTACAAATCCATGGAACTGCCATGGGCCAGAGATTCGCCCCCGCATATGCCAACATCTTTATGAGCGAGTGGGAGCAAGAAGCCTTAGCCAAATGTCCCCTGAAACCCCTCTTTTTCTATCGCTTCCTGGATGACATCATCGGCGCCTGGACTCACACACTAGACCAATTCACTGACTTTATGAACATACTCAACACACACCACACTACAATTAAACTGAAATCCACAATTGACCCTCACTCAGTTAATTTCCTGGACACCACACTTTTTCTTACACCATCCACTCCAACACATAGTTCCCTCAGTACTAAAATTTTCTTCAAACCCACTGATACGCACGCACTTTTGCATAAATCCAGTTACCACCCCAAACACACTTTCCGAGGCATCATTAAATCACAAATCATTCGTTTCCACCGTATCTGCACTTTTCCCACAGACCTCCAGGAAGCGATAGAAATTCTCTTTAGAGCCCTCCGCCCCCGTGGATACTCAAAAAGATTTCTCAGGAAAATTAAAACAGACACCCTGACCCTTCTTGCTCCCACTCGCTCTGACACTAATTCTCCTCCCACCATAATGGCCCCCCCCCAACCCCACTCCTGACCCCAACCCCACTGCCACAC
This sequence comes from Alosa alosa, assembly GCF_017589495.1. Classification (NCBI taxonomy): domain Eukaryota; kingdom Metazoa; phylum Chordata; class Actinopteri; order Clupeiformes; family Clupeidae; genus Alosa; species Alosa alosa. The sequence continues at coordinate 1,770,314 of NW_025962133.1, read as the reverse complement.
CTTTCATTCCACTAGTCACTACCTTTTCACAACCCACCACACATTTGCACCACACTCTCAAACAACACTTCACCCACTTTCAGTCCTCCCACACTCACTTCCAACATCACAGACTCATCTCAGCCTTCCGTAAAAACAAAAACCTTCAAGACCTCCTCATTAGATCACGTTTCTCCAGGAAGCCCCCACTCAAGCCATCACCACAGGACTCCTTCTTCAAACCACAACACTTCATCACTAACCTTCACTCACACCTTTCTGCCCCTAACACACCCCTCTCACTAGACACCACAAATGCTGTCTACGTCATCACATGCAATAAATGTCACTTACAGTATATAGGAGAAACAGGTCACTCAATCAAAACCAGACTCAAACAGCATCTATACACCATTTCTAGGAACTCACGCACCACCCATATAGTCACACATTTCCAGCAACACAGCACTGCACACCTTGGCATTTGTGGTCTCGAGAGCAACCCCGGCTGGACCCGAGCACAGAGGCAACGAGCAGAACGGAGCTGGATAAATAAACTTCACACTTTCTTCCCCTTGGTCTCAATTAATCCCACTCCTCTGTTTCCTTCTGCTCCTCAATAAAGCTACATCTTTCCTTTCCCCTTTTCTCCCAGGTCCTGTCTTATTTATTTTATACCTTGTTATTTATCCCTTTGTTATTTGTTTTTACCCCCTCTTTTTAGTCTAAGTTCTCCACCCCAGTTCACCCCATCTTTTCCACTCCCCTAGACTAACCCAGGACTTTTACCTTTTATTATTTTTTTCACCTGACACAAATTTAGAGTGTTTATTTTCAGAGGTTGTTTCTTATGAATTTTACACTTTTGATTTTTAGCACTTATAGCACTTTTTGATTTCTAGCACTTATAGCACTTTTCCTGGTTTTAGTCCCAATTCTTGCACTTACTTTTTTTTTTTTAGCCCCAGTCCCTAGTTTTAACCCCACCCAGCTGCTTGGCCCAAACCCCAACCCCCCTAACCCCCAACCCCCAGTCCCCCTACCCCTTAACCTAACCCCCATCCCTAAACCTAACCTCCACCCCACCCCTTAACCTAACCCCCATCCCTAAACCTAACCCTAACCCTTAACCTAACCCCCATCCCTAAACCTAACCTCCAACCCCCCACCCCTTAACCCAACCCCCCACCCCCTAACCTAACCCCCCCTAACCCCCCAACCCATCCCTTAACCTATTTTTATTTACATATTATTTTTTTTTTTTTTTTTTTTTTTTTGACAGTTGACCTTTCCTACCCCTTTTCTATTCCCTTCCTTTGTTGGTGTGGTTGGATCCAATCGGCCAGTGCACTCACAGTCACCCACTCCACCAAATATCATGTTCCCCTAACCTAACCCTGACTACGTACCCTTATTAGGCAAGATCTCCATTCCTGTCCACCTATCTCTCCTGCCCTTTTTGACTCCAGCCACTCCAACATCTCCCCAGCAGAAAGAGCAGTTTTTTTCCAGCTTTGCCACAACCCAAACATGGAGTCATTAAACCAGCCGACAAAGGGTTCCAAAATAGTTATTCTAGACACTCACCAATACCTCCTAGAAGCCAACAGGCAGCTTTCCAACCCACTCCATTTACAAAACCCATCATTCCAATCCCTTCAACCCAAAGCACAAGAAAAAGTTCGCAATCTGGTCACTCTCACTATATACCAATCATTCCATAACCAAAAAAAACAATTTGATTTCCTGTTGGACCAGACCAGCCCAGACCCAGCCTTTTATCTTCTGCCCAAAATCCACAAAACCACCTGACTCATGGACAATTCCCTTCGCAGTCCCTCCTGGTAGACCTATAGTTTCAGATTGTAGTTCCACCACCTATAACATTTCTTTT